>NC_142795.1:56995330-57108077 GCF_049724085.1 Artemia sp. Qi Xiang Cuo | reverse complement strand
AATAAAAGTGATATTATTATTATTTTAAGTGCATTATTCAGTAAATGTTGTATGTTTTTATAAATAAATTTAAAAAAAAGTGTATCTATTAAAGTGTTGTTTTTTTTTCTAGTGCCTATGTAAATCTTGTATTTTTTATTATAAATAAATTTAAAAAAAAGTGTAATTTTTTTCCATGTTTAATGTGCTTTTTTCAATGTAGTATTTTTTAAGTGTTGTTACTTTTTCATGTGTGTGTGTACAATAAAAGAAAATATGATTTTTTATTCGTCTTCTTCTCATTCTTATTATTCTTGAACGGAGTATTAGTAGTAGTAGTAGGGAAATTATTTAGTCATTAGACAGCTATAGTCTACAGTTAGTTGTCCTGATAAACTGTTAAAAGGAACATATATCAATTTAAAACAACTTTAAGATCGTTTCTATGTGTACGATCAATGTCTGTCAAAATAATAATTTTAATAAAAGTAATTCAAAATCGTAATAAAGGGTTCTTAGAAAATCAAACTAAAATTTACTATTTCAATAGTGTTTGGCAAGAATCCTGTAGTAAAATGAAAACTATTGCCCCAGACACGACATGCACAGCTGGACTGTACATTTTCAATAGTATTGAATCAAACTCTTGGTTGATTATTGACGATCCGGCTGAATCCATTGAAGAATGGTCTCAGAAGATGATACAATTGTTCACTGTCCGATCTCATCATCAACGGATCTCCGTAACCCTAGTTCTACACAATCTGTTTCAGCAGAGCAAGTGTATGAGAACGCTTGCTTTGAATTGCACCTACTATATCATCTACAGAGTTGTTCGTGATTCCAGTTCCCTTATAATGTTAAAAAGACAGGTATATCTTGATGAACCGAAATTCCTGCTCTAGGCCTACAATCAGGCTCCCAACAGTCCCTAGAGATATGTTCTATTGGACCTGAATCGGATAACACCTGAGGATCTGTGTGCAGTCACCGATACTTTTGACAATGAAGTTACTTCATATCCGCTAGCGGAAAGTAAAAAAGGTTTTTAGTCGCAATCATGATCCTGAAGGGACTACAAGGACATTGACATTTCTTCACTGTCCTAGGTAATTTAAAGCCACGACTAAGGAAGTCCATACTCAAACATGGTGTTGTCAGAAAATTAATTAATCTTCTATCTGAATTTTTTTTAAATCTGACCGAAGGCAATGTTCAACTGCCAGAAGGTGTTAAGCAACAGACAAAGCAACATTGTTCCATTGTACGCTCCCTAGCATCAGTGGCAATCAAAAATAAAGAAAACGATTTTAAAATAAAACGACTTCTTCAAGCGGGTGGTAACTTCTTTACACTTTTACTGCCAATCATTGCATGACTTGTAAACAGTTTTCTCTAGAGAGAGAGAGAGAGAGAGAGAGAATGGCCAAACCCTATAAATTGACTCCAATTGAACAAGCCCTTTCACCAAAGGAAAATTTCGAGGACAATCTCAATAAATTCATTAACAATGAGACAATTGCCGACGATGAAAAATTAATTCTGCTTCAAATTGCACTTCACCGAGTAAACAAACACAAACCCTATCGTGAGACAACCCTCAAAGTAAATTTCAGTGAAAACAATAAGGAAATGACTCCATCATCATCATCATCATCATCATCAACAACGATAATACCAAAATAAGAAGAAGAAGATTTGCCTAAAGTTATGGTAAGCGTTGCAGATCTAATGTTACATTCCTATCGTGAACAGTGTAAAAGACTCTTGACATATCTCAATGACAGTGAACATGTTCAAATTGATGCCAATGGGTATCAGGTTGTAATCCATGGCAAGACCTATATTCTACTTGATTTATTATCAGATTTGGTCACGAATCATAAAAGACTTGTATCATTTGACAGTCACCTGAATACATTTTTAAACTAATCAAACTTTCCCAAAAGCCTTATTGCCAATAAACATATTTTAAAACGATTTAAGGAATTTAGTCAAATCTAAAAAGATGTTTTTAAATAATTTTCGAAAAATACTACAAACAGGCTAAGTTGAAATAATCATTTGACGAGAGTTATTAGTAGGGGAGTCAAGTAAATACGTCTCAATATCTCGGCATCCCCTTTTCCATAACTTTTTAATATTCAAATGGGAAGTGGTCACTTCACTACGTGTTTGCGTTCAAGATGGTGGCAGCATTGAAACATTTTTATGAAAATATTGGTGCAGTGGGAAGTTTAAGTTCACCCACTACACTTACACAAGTCACTGGACTTGAAAAGAATCGGGCGGCAGCGTATCTAAAGAATGAATCAAGTTACACTCTACATCGTAATCGTAGAGTTCGTGGTAATCACTATCGAAAAACTAAAGCCTTTTTCCCATTACAAATACTACAAGCAAATCTTTTGACTCTGGACGAGATTCAACGACGTCACAATCACCCCTACAAGTACATTCTACTTGCAATCAGTGTTTTTAGTCGCTATGCATATGTCATTCCACTGCGGTCAAAAAGCGGCGAAGAAGTTTCTAAAGCTCTTGAAATCATCCTTGAACAGGATTACTATAAGAAGATTCAAACGGATTGGGGTAGTGAATTTGTTAATCCCCATGTAAAGAAGGTTCTACTGAAATATAATGCAATCCTCTATCAGAGTCATGGTCCAATAAAGGTAGCATTGGCCGAACGACTGATAAGAACTATTCGACTTTTAATTTCTAGATATTACACTTAAAAAAATAATGCTGCTTTTATTCATAATTTAGATACAATAATGTTGACTTATAATCAAGGCCATATTAATCCTTGTCAAACTCAACCCCAAAACAAGTTCATCATGATGTCAATACATTTGACACTTTTCTTAAACAGTATTCCAATGGTGAGGGTGTTGCTAATGAGAAGAAAAAGAAGAAATTCAATGTTGGTGATACTGTTCGAATCAATCGAACTACTAATGTTTTTGAAAAGGGTAATTACTTATGGCCCACAGAACTTTTTAAAGCCTTCAAATTATTGGCCACCACATCCACAACGTATCGTCTGCGTGACAAGAAAGATGATGAAAATTTTGGTAGTTTTTATGATTATGAACTACAAAAAGTTAAAAACACTAAAATCTATCAGATTAAAAAGATTTTAAGGACTCGTACTCACAGGGGCATGAAACAGTTGCTTGTTCGTTGGCTAGGATACAACTCTGATTTTGATTCTTGGATCAGTGTTGAAAGATATGGACAATGCCCAATGATTTTTATGTAACGTTTATGTCCAATGTCTCCGATCCTCTCTACCATGATTTGAATAAAACGAGGGATTTTTGGACGAAACTCTCCCCCGCCATCAAATTCGATGATGGAAAGTATGAAGTGGCTCTTGTCGACTGCAGTCTCAAAAATACCTATGATATCCTGAGAAAGGATTGTGTGTATAATATAGAAATTATACCATTCGATTGGTCACTCTTTGTCGAGTATGAATGGGTTGAAGCACTTAACTCTAGTGAATACCCGGATGTTACATTGAGATATAAAGAATATGGTACTATGACGGATTTGTGTCCTGCAATCAATAGAAAAATCTCATATCGCAGGAATGGTACCTTCCATTTTAATTATTCAATGGAACATGATAGGATTTACATTACCTCACCCGTTGACACTGAACTGATTCATCTCAATGATAATCTGAGAGATGTTCTTGGCTTTAAACAGAATATGATCAATGGAAAAAACGCTGGAACTGTTAGCAGGATAGATCAAGTTATTTTTGCTGATTATCCACCTGGTCTCGCCTCGGACTCTTGCATATTTCTCTATGCGTCCTTTGTGGAAACATCGAGAGTTGGTAATTCAAATGTTCCCCTCCTACGTGTTCTTGAACGAAAAACAACCCATGAACAAGTTCATCACTATAATATAAAGCACCTTCAGTATGTACCTGTAAACACTTCGTATTTGGAACTCTTCCAGTTAACACTAAGAAGTGAATTAGGTGATCCTCTAGCAATAACAAAAGGTTTGGCGGTGATTACATGTCATTTTCCACCTATTTGGCAACAACAACAACCACAACAAGAACAAAATGGCTAATAGAAAAAATATATTTGTATGCCCTGATATTGATTGCTATGTTACTGCTACCCAACCATGGCAATTGGGTCATGGAATGAACTATTATAGAGGCCGTTCGTCAATATCGAGCTATGGTCTTGGCAGTTGGTTTGCTAAGCTGTTTCGTTCTGCAATACCGCTGGATAAAAAATATATTGCTCTGGTTTCTGCAAATTTTGCATCCTCTACGCAACACGATTGGGGGGGGGTGGTGGTACAGATTTTAAAGAAAGTGTTTCAAAAAATCTCAGGTCCAGCGCACGATCCCTTGGCGAGCGATTGAAACAAAGTGGAAAAGGTTTTAAAAGGAGGAGAAACATCTCTTGACTCATCAGTCTCTACTGAGGTCAGAAGCGAAAAACATCATCATCATCACTCTTGTCAAAGAAAAGTAAGAAAAAAAAACCAAGAAGAAAAATTGTTCGATCAAAAAGGGATTTCTTTTTCTAGATGGCATATCTACCCCACAGGGAATCTCATCCCACTGTCACTACATCTCTAAATCTTTTCAATGCAGAAAGTGTGGATATCAGTGTAAAACATGGATACTATGAACAATTCTATCCGCAGCAAACCCTCTCTGAAATATACATTTTGAAATTTATTCCAATGAAGACTACTTCATAGATTCATCGTCCACATTTATTGATTTAAATGTTGTGGCGAGGAAGAAGTCTGACAATTCAACTACCTCCAACGTCGATGGACTATCTTATGAAAATGGTATATTACACAATCAATTTAAACAAATATGTGTCTACATAAATGGAACATTGGTGAGCACCAGCAACAATCTATCAAACTATGCTAGTTACATGCAATATATGTTGATGACTCCAATGGCATATAAGAAATTGAGAGGTCTGCCATTGGGCTATGACTATAGAACAAATGCTGATACTGACGGTGAACTCACTTGGGCAGTGTACAAGGAGTACCATTTAGTTGGTAGACTCAATCATGAAATATTCAATATATCCCAATGGATGCCCCCAAATGTTAAAATTGATATAAAGTTACAACTTGCACCGTCCAATTTCATATTGAGAAAAACACTTGATGCTGCACCCGATGCTAACGGCAATCTCACTTCGGCAATACTTCATGTGTGAAAACAACAGGTTATGAATTCTGTTGCTTTGGCAATTGAAAAACTAAGAGCCTCTGGAAATAATATCAAACTGCTCGTTCCTCACAAAATCGCCAATCAACGTCATATTGCCACTGGATCAAGTACCTACACCGATTCTTCATTCATGAATGGTGAAATTCCATCGAAACTCGCCTTGGCTTTTGTAAAAAGTGCCAGTGCCATAGAATCATGGACAACCTCGCCACATGAATTTGAATTATTTGGACTTTCCTCTCTTGTCTGTATAGTAAACTGAATTCCTCTCTGCAATTTGTCCTTTGACACACACGATAGAGCCCTACACGGATTAGAACTACACTCCCTAGATCGAGATTCTCGATTATATGACAATGACATAAGCGATTTAATATTTGCAAAAAGTCACGGTATCATTATTTTGGACTTGCTTGTTATTCAAGATAGAAATAGTGTCCGAGCTGATACGTTAAACGTTTGGAGTGTCCCTTTGACAAACAATTGAAAGAGAGTATAACACTCATCTCACTTAATCAATTTGAAACCTATCGAGAAATTACCCACCATGGTAGTGTTCTTTTAGACCTGGCACTATGAACACCGATCAAATAACCAATGTGTTTAACCTGGATTCTTTTGTGTCCAAATAAACATCCTATTGTATACCCTCAGATTTCCTTCAATATATTCATACTGTTAACAAAACCATTATCGTTGTTAATAGTAGTCCATCGACTGTACAGACGGGTCATTGGCTATGCATCTATCAAACAGCGAAAAATATAGAATTTTTTTATCCTCTTGGCCTACAATATACATTATACACACCACACATCAAAAACTACCTTGAAGGATGTGGGAAGACAATTATTCAAAATCGGATGCGAGTACAGGATCTATCGACCAAACGCTGTGGATTTCATGCATTACTTTATTTCATTTTTCGATGTCGTGATTATACTTTCAGTGAATTTCTCAACATTTATGTACACAGTCCACGTGTGAATGACTTTCTAGTAGAAAATACCCTCTCAGACCTGTATAGTATTGATTTAAGTGTATTAATAATAAATTGTTTTAAAAATGTATGTGAATTCGTCTATTAATAAAGTATATATGCACTATAAGAAAGTCTATTGTCTTCCATTATTTAGATCTCTTCTTCTTCATAGTCGTTTAGATTAGCATCATAATCACCATCATAGTCATCGTCGTTAACAACGATTAGTGGTGTCAGATAATTTTGATTCTACTTCTACTGATCCTGTTGTGCAAAGTCCGGATCTCATTTACCACAATATATTGTAACTTCATTTTCATTAAATCTTCTTGTGAAGTCAATGATACTATTACGATTCATATTGAAAAATTCACCTGGTTCTATCTGATTATTAGAAGTAATGTCACACGCAATATTCTCATATGAAAAATCACTTTCTGTCACAGCCAAATAAAAATCGCTAGGTTTATAATCATTACTTGCATTGTCCTCACAACGATGACGCATGAACCATACTCTCTTCATGTTTTTACAATTGAAACGTGCTCCAAATTCTTCTTTCCAATACAATTTAAAGCCGCGACGATACCAATCCCTTAGAAATAAACTGAAGTCACGTTTAGGGTTTTTTCCAATCATACCAGGGTAAGTATTTTCCCACTGGTCACACTTATCAAAATGACAATTGGAGCATAGATATCCATTAGGATGAGAGTCACAAGTCTTTTCTAGACAGGAATTACAGTCCTTAATTTGTACAGCATATCCTTTATGCAATTTACATGGATTGCATAGTCTACACTTTTCATTATAGTCCTTAACTGTAGTACAGTTCTCACATGATGACCAGCTGCCCAATGTATACAAACATAGTGAACATGTATGAAACATTTTTTCGATGTTGTCCGTATTATTACCAAAAAGAGAATGACTCAAAATCAATAAAAAAATAAGATTTTCTTTTAGGAGGAGGAGGAGGAATCGAACATCGTCACAGAATCTTGTTTACAACTGTTTTAAAAAATGCTTTTTTTGGTAGTGGTTAAAACCAGAATCACAATGTCATTTTGCTTCGTTTCACTTAATAGATAAATAAATTGAGTAAATGCATTTGATTCGCAATGCATAAGCTTCATACAATAATCCAAGCATGGAGAATCAGATCCCATTATACAGTTAAGTATTTCTAGAGAAAATATTTTCCGTTGAAGAGATAATTCCAAAAAGTCATTTTCTAACACTAAACATTTTTCCAGTTTGACTAGATTCCGTAAGATCTTCTGTTTCTCAAATCCAATCATTCTTGAGACTCCCACTACCAACTATAGACTAAAATAACAATTGCAAGTTTCTACTTTGTGCATAATCTCAATACCTATTGGACACCTCCACCACCACCACCATAGAAAGAGAGAGAGTGGAGTAAACGGTCATCTTGTGTCTAATAAAAAAACATTATAAGAAAAAACATTTTTATCGACAGAACTGTAATGAGATAAAATTTTTGCACTCTCTTCGTTATTGATGAATCAATTCATTTCGATCAATGTGTTTCATAATAGCATTCATTTTAGACTGTAGTCGTAATGAAGGTATTATATTCACTTTTACGGCAAAGCATAATTGTTCATCTGACTTAAATTTACTCAATGATATAACGTATCTGCCAAACATCTAATCCCACTCAAATGCTAGTCGGGAATCCTTTCCACTTTCAACTGCTACATTGGGAGCCCTTGTCTTCACAACATCACTGTCGGCTCCTTCGAGGTGTAATAACGTGAAACTACTCATTCTAACAATATTTGAACGTTTATTTCTCCAACTTGAAATAATGTAAGCTATTCAAATTCAACTTATTGACTGAGATACTAACTCGGTATCGGACTTTTTATATCCACGCTCAATGTCAGAGTGAACGAATCACCATACCATGAAATCGGTCATGACTTTTATGCTTGTATGGCGGGAGTACTGACCGCTACTTATCATTATAGCTATATGGGAGTACTGTCCGCTACTTATCATTATAGCTATATTGGAGTACTGCCCGCTACTTATCGTTATAGCTATATGGGAGTACTACCCGCTACTTATCACTATAGCTATATGGGAGTACTATCCGCTAATTATCATTATAGCTATATGGGAGTACTGTCCGCTACTTATCATTAAAACTACGTCGGGTACCTGTCTTGTCTCTATCATTAAAACTACGTCGGGTACCTGTCTTGTCTCTAACATTAAAGCCACATCGGGTACCTGTCTTGTCTCTATCATTATAGCCTCATCGGGTACCTGTCTTGTCTCTATCATTATAGCTACATTGGGTACCTGTCTTGTCTCTATCATTATAGCTTCATTGGGTACCTGTCTTGTCTCTATCATTATAGCTTCATTGGGTACCTGTCTCGTCTCTTTCATTATATCAATACTACTTCCAACTACTTCTCGCTGTGGCTGGGACTATTTGCATCTGCTAATGTGACTACATCTGACTTTGACTATTTGCTACTGCAGCTACTTGTGACTGCGGATACAAGTGAGTAGAACTACTTATGACTGTGACTATGGTGACTTGTAATTGCCACTGTGACTAGTTGTGTCTACGACTGCTTGCAACTGCGACTTTTTCCGACTGTGACAATCTGCTACTATGACCACTTATGACTGCGACTACTTGAACATATGAACACTTGTGACTAAGACTACTTGGTATTACGATAACTTAAGACTGCAACTGCAACTGCATGTGACTGCGACTAAAAGTACTTGTGACTACAGTTGCGACAGCTTACTACCAGGAGTGCAACAACTCATGACTACAATAGCTACTTTTTGTGAGTGTCACCACTAATATTAGTACTGTTACTGCGATTGCGACTGTGGCTGTAATTATTATTGCAGCTTTGACTATTATGACTAAAACTATTCAACTAAATAAAACGAGTTTAACTACATTCTCTTTATTGAAATGGGCACAATGTATTATTTATTGATTTATTTTGTTTTTTTTAGACCAGGGCACTTTGTATAGAAGGAGTTGTCGTAGAAACTTCAAAAAGACCTCATTCGAATGGCAATTGAGAGGGCTAGTTCCTTTTTAATGATCAAAAGTGATTAGAGGGCGATCAGCTCCCCCTCCCCCCCGCCAGTCATTTCCCCAAACACATCCAGTCAAAATTTTGTCTTTTGTAATTTTATTCAGCGTAGTTGAAATGTTCATAAATAATGTCTTCCAGGATGGCAACCCTCCACAACTCTCAGGATAAGGGTTGTAAGTTATGCCCAGGGTACATATAAGGTTCTATAAGAAGGGGGGTCATATAAACCTCGGAGGGGTCCCATTGGATTGATAATCATAATTTATAGTGCTCTTTTTAAGAGTCAAATTGATTATAGGGCAGATACCCCCCTCCCCCCCCACAACGTCGTATTTTCCCAAAATGCATCTGATAGAAATTTAGAGATGACCATTTATTGACATAGAAAATTCGAAAAGGACTCATTAGTTTGGACATTAATCGGGCTAGTGTCTTCTTTAATAGTCAAAAGTGATTGGAGGGCATCCAGCCCCCTGACACCCATCATTTCCCCAAACACTTCCAATCAAAATTTCGAGATAGCTCTTTTGTTTGACGTAGTTTAAAGGTCTGGAACTTATATCTTGGTGGATAAAAACTTCCCACCCCACAGCCTTCAGGTTAAGGGTTGTAAGATATGCCTCGAGGAAATATAAGGTTCGTATGTAAAGGGGGTCATATAAACTTCAGAGGGGCCCATTAAACTGGAAATCGGAAGTTTAAGTGCTCTTTTTAAGAGTCAAAATGATTGGAGGGCAGCTCCCGTGTCATATTTCCCCAAATGTATCTGATAGATATTTTGAAATTGCCACTTGTTCGAAAATAGTCCAAAGGTTACATAACAAGGCCTTTGGGCTGACACAACCCCTCGAGAGTCTGGGAGTAAGGGTTGTAAGTTATACCCCAGGAATATGTTAGGTTTTTATGGAAAGGAAGGTCTTGTGAACTTTAGAGAAGGTTCATCTGATTGGAAATGTATAATTCTAGTTCCCTTTTAAGAGTCAAGCGTGATGGTCGTAATATAGCCCCCTCCCCTTCCTGGCATCCTAGATTCCCCAAACACATTCGATCCAAACTACGAGATAGCCATTTTGTAAGCACTAGTCCAAAGAGCATATAACAATCTCTTCAGTAATCAAATATAAGGAATATTTAGGCGGATGTTGAACTAGATAAAAACAACTCTGATAATGTGGACTTTCAAAAAGGTAACAAAGCAATATCTCAAGAACAATTTATATTGTTAAGTTAGACCTTTAAGAGTAAGTTCTTGGGGTATTTTGAACTAGCCAGAAGGCACAATGTGTATACTTTGAATAGTGCCACATCAGTTACAGTGTCTAATGACACTAAGGGTATTAAGGTGAAACTTTTAGGGAACTCTTAGGGGATTCTCAGTTAAACGAAAAAACTGTTCGTATGCATATTTTCAAAAGGGCATGTACGCAATATCATAGACAGCACTACTCTATAATAGCTGGAAATATCATTGAAACATTTAGCGCGTTATCGCGCTCTTTAAGAGTAAAAACAGATTGGAGGGCGAACAGCCCTTTTCTCAAGCTGATTCATTTTCCAAACACTTCCAGTCAAAATTTTTAGACACCCAAGTAGTAAGGCCTCTATTGATTCAAGTACACCCATAGCAGATGGTTGAAATACATCCCTGTTTCTAGACAAGATTCCCACCCCTGGCAAAATTCCCGTGACAGCCATGGCAAGATTCCGAGCACACCTCTTTATCTAGCTTTTAAGATTCCGAGCACACCGTGTATCTAGGTAAGATTCCCACCCCTGGCAAGAGTCCTGGATTTTTCAGTTACTTGAAATACGGTCAGGATAATATAGAAGTAGTAATAATAGAGGGGGGGTCCTCAAAGCTGTACAATGCGGTCAGCTGTTTCTAGCGGAGCCCTCTGACATCATAGTACACACCACTATATACTTCTATGAGAGTCCTCTGACGTCAAGGCAACCATAGGAAAAATAGCGTTGGATTTTAAAGCCATCCCCTATGATGTCACTGCATCCCTGTTTCTAGTGGTCAGCTGGCAAGATTCCGAGCGCATGCCCCGTTTCTAAGCAGCATTCCCCAGGTGTTTCTCCCTATAGGTGTCTAGACGGCCATTCTATAAGGAATCATGTCTAAACATGCCTCCCCAGGTGGTAAAAGCCCTATTGTTTTCCCCATATTGATGTCTAGACGAATTTCCTAGAATCCAGGTGTTTTTATTTCCCCCCATGGTTTTGCTCTTAAAAACCTTAGACGGCAATTTTATAGGAAAATTGCGTCTAAGTATGTTTCGAGGTGATATAAAGCCATTTTATTGATCGAGAGTCAGTTTCTTTCTTGAAGTGAGACAGTCAACATGAAAAAATGGATGCTTATACATTATTGAATATTGAAAGTGTTGATAAAACAGGACCTAAAATGCCCTAAGAAGGCGGTGGAAATTACAAGGGGATACCGGCTAATCCTAGAATGGGACAAGATGCCTGCATGCTGGAATGCATGCTGGATATGTTATAACATTAAAGAAATTCAAGTCGGAAGAACAATTATGCTTTGCGGCTAAGGTAAATGCAGTGCATATACAGAGACTACAAGATGAATTAAATGTACAGGCGAAATATATTGAAGAGAACAATTTATAGAAAACGGTAAGTCTGTATTTGGTAGTGAGAGTGTTAAAATGGATAGATTTGAGAACCAGAAAATCTTACGTAATCTAGCAGAATTAGACAAATGTTTAGTTTCAGATGGCGACTTTCTGGAATTAACTCTTCAAAGAAAAATATTTTCTCGAGAAGTGCTTAACGATATAATAGGAAGTGATTCCTCATCTTTGGACTATTGTATGAAACTTTGTAGTCGTGGCCCTTAAGCTTTTACTCAATTTATAGATGTATTAAATGTTACAAAAAAAAGATATTGTGGTTTTAGACGTCCATTTTGTGTCGCCCTTAGGAGACATGGTTATTGATCCCGAGTCAGTTTCTTTTTGGAAGTGAGACAGTCAACATAGAAAAATGTTTTACACATGCCCATTATGCTTATATACTTTGGGCAGCTGGTCATCCTGTGAGAATTGTACCTTTGCTGATGATTATAATGAAAAGTTTAAATTATACAATCCGTGTAAATTGCATAGAGGATGTGCTGTGAAAATTAAAGACTGTAATTCAAGTCTTGAAGAGTTTTGTGACTCTCATAATAGACGATTCTTTTGCTCCAATTTTCACTATGATAAACGTGATCAATGAGAAAATACTTACCCTGGCATGACTGCGGAGAATCCTAAGCGTGAGTTCAGTTTATTTTTAAGAGACTGGTGTCGCCATGGCTTTAAATTGTTTTGGGAAGAAGAACCTGGTCTTCGCTTCAATTGCAGGAATAATAAAAGAGTCTGGTTTTTACGATTTCGCTGTAAAGATACTGGCTAATTTGATTACAAATCTAAAGACTTGTATTTGGCCGTTACAAAAAGTGATTCTTTATATGAGAATTTTATATGTGACACTGCTTCAAATAAGCAAATTGAAACACGTGCATTTTATTATATGAATCAGAGTAGTATTACTGATTTTACAAAGAGATTCAATAGAAATGAAGTTACACTATATTGTAGAAAAAGTGACCCTGACTTTGCATCTCAAGATTCATACAAGTCCTGATGAGCTGCTGCTACTTATCGTTTCTGATGATTATCTATACGTAGAAGAAGAAATCTAAAATGGAAATTGTGTTTTATATATATATATATATATATATATATATATATATATATATATATATATATATATATATATATATATATATATATATATATATATATATATATATATATATATATTAAATTTCATTAATAAACAAATTTACATACATTTTAAAGCGTTTCTCTTTTAGGGCACCAAAATTTATATTATAGAGGCAGGAAAGAGTATTTTCAACAAGAAAGTCGTTCAATCGAAGATTGTAGCCATAAATCTTGAAGAATTCTATGTAATTATGCCCACGACTTCGAAACATAAAATATTATAGGGCATGAAAAACGCAGCTTTTCGTTGATGGATCTTGTACCCGCTCCCGATTTTGAATAATGTATTTTACGCTCTCCTCGAGCAAATTTTTAATGTGGGGTTTATAGAACCCATATGGTAGGCTAAGTGGATCAAAAAATTCAATATTTTTGCTCGCTTGAAAGATGTATAACCAATGTCCTGTTTTACCGTTGATGGACTGCTGTTAACAATAATAAGGGTATTGTCAACATGTTGAATGTGCTTCAGGAAATCTGAAGGTCTGCAATAGGATTTGTATTTGGACATATAGGGGTCCATATTGAATACACTGAGTAATTTATTCGTGTTCATGGCGCCAAGTCTAATAAAACACTGCCTTCAGGGGTAATTACCCAATAGGTTTCAAGTTCATTTAGGGAGATTAGTGCAATACTTTCCTCCAATGGCTCGGCAAAGGTACACTGTATTTGCATATTTCCCGTCCAGACAATACTCATATCTTGAGTACCGGAGAAATCTATTACAATAATGCCATGAGTTTTCGCAAACATTTCTTCACCTATACCATTTTCGAATAATTGAAACTCTCGATTTAGGGATTGCATTGCAAACTCATACAAGGTCCTGTAGGATGTATCAAAGGATAAATTGTAGAGAGGAATTTCATTTAAATTACAAACAAGCGATGAAAGTTCAAACAGTTCAAATTTATGTGGGGATTTTGTCCATTATCCAACAGCGCTAGCACTTTTTATAAAGGCCAATGACAATTTTGAAGGAATTTTGCTATTGATAAATGATGAATCGGTATAGGTACGCGTATCTGCAGCAATATGGCGTTGATTCGTGATTTATGAGGAACGAGCAATTTGATATTATTTCCAGCAGCTCTTAATTTCTAGATTGGGAAAGCAACAGAACTCGTAACCTGTTGTTTTCGTACATGAAGCATTACCGACGTGAGAGGGACACTTACATTGGGTGCAGTACCAAGTACTTTTCGCAAAATAAAATTGGACGGTGCGAGTTGTAGCTTTATATCAATCTTAACATTAGGAGGCAGCCATTTAGGTATATTAAGTATCTCATGATTTAGTTTACCAACTAAATTTAAATCTTTAGTTGTTACATCTCTAAGAATATTAGTGATCATTGTCTGCTTTATATTGATAGCCCGAAGCTTGTCCCCTTAATAGCTCATAAGACATTAGAGTCATCAACATGAATTGTATATAACTTACATAATTTGAAAAATTATTGCTCGTGCTCACCAATGTTCCACTCATATAGACACTTATTGTCGAAATAAAATGTGCAGTACACAATTTTTGTAGGATATCCCCTCGGCTGCGCATGGTTTTTCACTGCTAGATTTCTTAACAATGACCTTAATATCAATAAATGTTGAAGTTAAATCTATGAAGTAATCTTCTTTGCAATAAATTTGAAAATGAACATTTTCAGAGCGGTTGTTGCGGGTAAAATTTTTCATAATATCCATTTTCTACACTGACATCTACATTTTCTGCATTGAAAAGATTTAGAGATGAGATGAGTGAAGGGTGAGAATCTTTATGTGGTAGATATTCCATTTTCTAGGAAAAGAAATCCTTTTTGGATCTCAAACTTCCCAGTTCTCCAATATTTTCATAAACAACTTTCAAAACTTGATCTATTTTGAACGTAAATGTGGTGTGAACCGTCCGCTACCCTAATGCATCCTACCGAGTGAGTCAATACGTCTTTGCTTTTGTCTAGCTACCACCGGCATTGTTATCGAATCATTGTTTCTGCTAGGTTTAATAGTATTTTCAAGGAAAAATTGAAAATCATCATCTTCTACCTTTAATGTTGTTGTTGATGGACTATATTTTTTTAATTTCTTTAGAGTTTGACTATTGCTAATAAGACTTTTGGGAAAATTTGATGACTTTAAAAAATGATATAGATGACTATCAATGGAATCCACACTTCTACGACTTGCAATCGGATCTGATAACAAATCAATGAAATTGTAACTCTTGCCCTGGATTATAACTACATTCTTTTTCTCATCAATTTGTTCATTTTTCAACGAGATACGTCAAGAGTCTTTTACCTTGTTCACGATAGGATGGAGGCAACAAGTCTACAACACTTGTTAATACATCTTCTTTTTTTCAAGTTGTCAAAACTTTCACTATTTTCAGAAGGTGAATCAATGACATTTACTTTGAGCGGTTTTTCGCAATAAGGTTTATGTTTGTTGACACATCGAAGAGCATTTTGAAGCAAAATTAATTTTTTATCATCGGCAATATTTTCATTGTTAATAAATTTATCAAGATTATCTTCAAAGTGATCTTTTGTTGAAAGAGTAAGTTCAAATGGCGTCAATTTACAAGGTTTAGCCATTTCTAGAGAATAGTGTTTACAAGTACAGCGATTACTGGTAGTAACAATGAAAAGAAATTACCACCCGCTTGAACAAGATGTTTTTTTTATAATTTACTTTCTTTTTGCAAGCTAGAGTACGTAAAAGTGACCGATGTTGCTTTGTCTGTTGTCTAACACCATCTGATAGTTGAACATTACCTTCCGTTATATTTAAACAAAGTTCCGATAAGAGATTAATAAATTCCTTGTCAATGCCAAGTTTAAGTATTGCTTTCCTAAGCCGTGGTTTTGAATTGGCTAGCACGGAAAATAAATACCGTTGTTCATGTAGCTTCTTCAACGTCATGATGGCGACTAATGACCTTTTTTACTATTCACGGGTAGATATACAGTAATTATATTATGGAAAATATTCGTGACTACACTTAACACTTCGGGCGTGTTTTGATTCAGGTCCAATAAAATTTAATAATAAGGTTTATTAGTAGCTTGATTGTACGCCGAAAGTAAAACTTTTGGTTCGCCAGAGTAGATTTGTTTGTTTAGAGTTATTAATTAAAAAAAAACTTTCCGAAAAATAAGTTTTTCTAAGAAAAGTAAAGGACATTTTAAACTTAAGCTCAGGAGATATGAATACCTGTTAAAATTCAAACTCAAAACGACCAGAATTACTATTAAAGAATAAATGAAACCCCAAACGAACCGAAATTAAATAAACAATCACAGCAAAAAACATACAACAAGTAATAATATAAATGAATAAATATATCTTAAAGAGAGTAATGCTTGGATTGAATATGAAAATCAAGATTAAAACGAAAAAAAAAAAGTTTTCTATTAAACTATAAATGAAACTTAAAACGAACAGAAATTAAATAAATAATCAATGCGAACAAACATACAGTGTATATTAATTAAAATGAATAAATAAATCTTAAAACGAGTGAAACTTAAATTGAATATGCAAATCAAGTTTGAATCGAATAAAAATCACTACACACAAGAGTTTGGGTATCGCCTCACTGCAGAAGCCTAAAACCTACTGCGTCATTGGTGCCTTACTGAAAACTATATGAGTCTTGAACAGTCTTTGAAAGTATAAACAAAATCAAATTGAATATTAGATATATAATGATACTAATTGTTGAAAGATCCATCACTTCAAGATTTTTTTTCACTGTAATTTTTATTTTCATTTTCAATGTAGTAAAAACTGGAAAAGAATAAATTTGTAATATAAGAGTAATTCGTTTTCAGTGAAGCGCCAATGACTCAGAAGGCTTTAGGTTTTTGCAGTTAAAGAAGGGGGAAGTATCCAATTTTTTTTTTTGGAGTGAAACTATATTTGTCTTGACCAATTTTGGAAAGAACTAATAAATTAAACTGAATATTTGATGTATAATGATATTAATTGCTGAAAACTCATCAATTCAAAATTTTACTGTAATTTTAATATTTATTTTCAATATTAAGTACAAAAGAAAACATTTGTAATATAATTCGTTTTCAGTAAAGCGCCAGTGACGCTGTAGGTTTTAGTCTGGAATTTGCCAGCCGTGGAATACACTCCCTCAAACATATTCCCCTCAGATGATTTCGAATATTCATAAAAATGAAATCTGAAATTTCTACTCAACTTTTTAGGTCAGAAGCAATGCTATAGCGTTACCTAAGTAAAGAGCCATAAGGGTTCTATGAATTAATACTTATTTATTTTTCGAGGGGCACTTTATGTGGAAGAGGTGGTCGCAAAAACTTTGGAATGGGGTTCATTGAATCAAAAATCAAAATTTATAGTGCCCTTACAGCAGGGGCAGATCGAGGATTCCTTAGGAGGGGGGGGGGGGGCACAAAATAGGCTGATCCGATAAACTTGAGTTAGGAGCAAGTTTAATTAACGCAATCTTGCGTTAATTAAGTAAATTACATTACTTTTAGACTAGGTTAGGGGGAGGCACCCCCCTCGCCCCTCCCCTGGATCCGCCACTGCCTTACACTCTCTGTTTCTTTCCTTGTTAGGTAGGAGAGTAGATGCTTACTAGGTGTGTGTTAATACCAAAACATTCCAACTCTCATTGGGCCATCAGGTATAAACAAAATTAGTTCAAAGGGAGGGGTGGGGAAAAAGGGCATAGGGGGGGTATTTGCCCTTCGATCGATTTTGACTCGTAAGAGCTGGACTAGAACTTCCAGTTTCCAATCAAATGAGCCCTCTCTAAAGTTTATACGAGAATCTCTTCCTGCCCCCGGGCCCCGGGGGGTTTTGTCGACGCCAGAGTTTTGTTACTTAACCTTTCAACTATTTTTAACAAAATTTTTATCTGATGCATTTAGGGCTCGGAGGAGGGGGGGACTAGTTTCCCTCCAATCTCTTTTGACCCTTAAAAAGTGAACAAGAACTTTCAACTTCCAATCAAATGAGCCCTCTGTAAAGTTAATATGAGTCTCCCTTCCATAAAAAATAATATGAAGGATTCCGAGATCCCTTAAATTACAACCTTTGCCCTGAGGGCTGTGGGAGGGTTGTCATCCTTAAAGACCTAATTTCCAGACCTTAAATCTACGTTTAATAAAATGGCTGTCTCAAAATTTTGATTGGATGTGTTTGGGGAAAAGGTGGGCGTGAGAGAGGGGTTAGTTGCCCTTGAATCACTTTCGACTTTTAAAAAGGGCACTAGCCCTTTGAATTCCAATCGAATGAGCCTTTTTTGAAGTTCCTACGACACCGCCTTCTATAAAAACCTTATATGCCCCCAAGATATAACTTAAAACCCTTGCCTTGAGGGTTGTGGGGGATTGTCCTCCTCAAATCACATTTTCTATCTGAAAATCTACTACGCTAAGCAAAATGGCTATCTCAAAATTTCGATTGGATGTGTTTGGGGGAATGATGGGCGTGGGGGGGGGGGGAGGGGCTAGCTGCCCTCCAATCACTTTCGACTATTAAAAGGGTACTAGCCCTTTGAATTTCTAATCGAATGAGCCTTTTTTGAAGTTTCTACGACAACGCCTTCTGCAAAAACCTTATACGACCCCAGGGCATAACTTAAAACCCTTGCCCTAAGGGTTGTGGGGGAGTGTCCTCCTCAAAAACATTATTTTCTATGTGAAAATCAACTACGCTGAACAACATGGTTATCTCAGTATTTTGATTGGATGTGTTTGGGGGAATGATGGGCGTGGGGGGGGGGGGGCTAGTTGGCCTCCAATCACTTTCGACTATTAAAAAGGGCACTAGCTTTTTGAATTTCAAATCGAATGAGCCTTTTTTGAAGTTTCAACGACAACGTCTTCTAGAAAAACCTTATATGCCCCCAGGGAATAACTTAAAACCCTTGCCCTGATGGTTGTGGGGGATTGTCCTCCTCAAAAACATATTTTCCATCTGGAAATCAACTACGCTGAACAAAAGGACTATCTGGATGTGTTTGGGGGAATAATGTGCATAGGGGGGGGGCTAGTTACCCTCCAATCACTTTAGACTAATAAAAAGGGCACTATCCCTTTGAATTTCCAATCGAATGAGCCTTTTTTCAAGTTTCTACGACAACACCTTCTATATAAACCTTATATGCCCCCCGGGCATATCTTAAGACCCTTGCCCTGAAGGTTGTGGGGGAGTGTCTTCCTAAAAAAAGTATTTTCTATTTGGAAATCAACTACTCGGAACAAAATGGCTATCTCAAAATTTTGATTGGATGTGTTTGGGGAAATAATGGGAGTGGGGGGGGGGGGTTAGTTGCACTCCAATCCCTTTCGACTCTTAAAAAGGGCACTAGCCCTTTGATTTCCAATCGAATGAGCCTGATTTGAAGTTTCTACGACAACGCCTTCTATAAAAACCATATATGCCCACAGAGCATAACTTAAACCCCTTGCCCTGAGGGTTGTGGGGGAGTGTCCTCCTCAAAAATATATTTTCTATCTGGAAATTGACTACGCTGAACAAAATGGCTATCTTAAAATTTTGTTTGGATGTGTTTGGGGGAATGATGGGTGTGGGTTGGGGGCTAGTTGCCCTCCAATCACTTTCGACTATTAGAAAGGGCACTAGCTTTTTGAATTTTCAATCGAATGAGCCTTTTTCGAAGTTTCTACGACAACGCCTTCTGTAAAAACCTTATATGCCCCCAGGGCATAACTTAAAACCCTTGCCCTGAGGGGTGTGGGGGAAGGTCCACCTCATAAACATATTTTCTATCTTGAAATCAACTACGCTGAACGAAATGGCTATCTCAAAATTTTGATTGGATGTGTTTGGGGAAATGATGGGCGTTGGGGGGGGGGGAGGGGGCTGGTTGCACTCCAATCACTTTCGACTATTAAAAAGGGCACTAGCCCTTTAATTTCCAATCAAATGAGCCTGTCTGGAAGTTTCTATGACACCGCCTTCTATAAAAACCTTTTATGACCCCAGGGCATAACTTAAAACCCTTGCCCTTAGGGTATTGGGGAAGTTTCCTCCTCAAAAATATATTTTCTATCTGGAAATCAACTACACTGAACAAAATGGCTATCTCAAAATTTTGATTGGATGTGTTTTGGGGAATGATGGACGTGAGAGGGGGGGCCTAGTTTCCCTCGAATCATTTTCGAATATTAAAAAGTTCACTAGAACTCTCGATTTCCAATCGAATGAGCCCACTTTGAAGTTTCTACGACGACCCCTTCCATATGAAGTGCCTCTGGGACAAATAACAATAATAAAACATTGGGGCCGTATGGCCTTTACTATAGGCAACGCTACAGCGTTGCGTCTTTAAGAGAACTTGAATCGCGAATAACTCTGTAGATAATATAGTAAATATAATTCAAAGCAAGTGTTCTCATACATTTACTCTGATGAAAAGATTATGGAGCACAACAGTTACAGAAATTTCCTCGCGATGGGACCGGACCGTGAATAAGTGTAAAATTTCCTATGACGTTTCTTCAATAGATTCAGCTAAATCGTCTATCGTAAATCGTTATTTTGTCATAAGATTATTGCCATAAACTATAGTGAAATAGATATTTTTGGAAAACTCTAAAAAAATTTATCACGATTTTGAATTATTTTCGTTAATATTGTTCTTTTTCCGGACATGGGCGGTCCAAAAAGATCTGAATGTTGGTTTATATTGATACATACTCCTCCAATGTCAAAATGCAACTAACCAAACTTAACCTCAATCACATGAATAAAAATACTCAAAGGAACTAGAATATACATGGTTTCTTTAATTAACAAATGCACTACAAAATTTTAAAATAAACACTTATTGATTATATTTACAATTGAACATTTTAAAACACTTGAACATATTTACAATGAAAATCTAAAAATAAATACTTGAATATTATATATACATTGAGAGGGGGCAGAGCAGCCGGAACGGCATCCGAGAGAGGATCTTCGGTTGTGGTAGCGACCAGAAGGTGCCGCGGGCAGCGAGTGGCAACGAGGCTGAGGTCAGGGTGATGGCATGATAAAAAATAAACACTTATTAAACACTTGAAAATTACCGCTTTGTGCAATGAAAAATATTATAAATATAAGAAAACTGGGGGAAAATGACTAGATAAAAAAGGCAGTGCTGAGCTGGTGACGAAAAAACACCCCTTCTCCCCCCCACAGACGGCTCCGTCCCACAACTATAGAGATTTCTCCAGATTGAGTTGCTTTCTATAGTCTACAAATTCAACTCGATCTGAAGTAAGGTAGTGGCCATGTGGTAGTGCCTTTTCACCTCGAGTACATAGACTTTATCCGATATGGTTGACATGGCATTTTTCTCAACCCGAACCATATCGTTTATATATATTTTAAAGAGCGAATGGCCATGACAATCACTTTTGGAAATAAATTATTTTCTATACAGTTTCTATAATCACTCATGGTGAAATTTTCTTTTACATAGTGCGACGGCACCCCCTTGCAGACTTTCTTGGTAGTCTCATTGTGCTTTTCCACACAGTACACCTTAGAACCGGGAAATACACCATGGGATACCAAGTCGACTCCCCTTTCGTATTTTAATTTAAGCAATTGATTTGTTGCCTGATGTTTCACAAGCTCCGGATGGAGGGACTCATCCCAGTTTGTGTAATCCATCCGAGAGCTAATGTACTCACCATTTCCAAATCATGTAACAGATTATCTGTTTTAATTTTCATCATGAGTGAGTCAGTGTCTCCAAAATACACATGAACTTGTCCCATAGCCGGCAATTGGCGCTAACATACATTGTAATAAAACTCAAAAATGAGTTTTTTAGAAATGTCCAAAATGACACTGCCAGCTGCAATGTTTTCATTTAATACTACATTTCTTCTCTTTCTACGTAAAAGGACCAAATTCGAGTCTATGATCGTGAATGATGTTAAGTTTGGATCCACAATGATTCAGGCACATTCTTTTGGGTCGGTCACAACGTCACAATGACTCGTGTTACGCACACTCTCACATATTTTACCAAAGGTCAAAATTTAAATGACTTTAAAGATCTCTTTTTCAATCTGTTTTTGCTTGAGAGCGTTTATTGACAAAAGTGTCAACAAACGTCTTCATGTAAGGATGCTGATCAAACTGGAGGGCTCTATGAATCTTTGTGACATTGAAACCGTTGGCCAGCATCCACCGCAAAAGAATGTGGTGTACAACAATATTCCGTTTCGGCTCCATGTTGGCAATAAGCTTTTATTTCGAAGGTGTCCAATGTAAACCTTTAGTCTCTGCTAATGATTAATTGTAAGACTCAAAGAGTCCCTAGGCACCCGTATGTTTATGCACTGGAAAACAAAGTCTTTTTTCAAATAATGAAGTTCCAGAGGTATTTCACCGTCAATTAAAAAAAAAATCCTTGTGGTCCATTCTCCAAAACAGTGTGAATGTTGGGGAAATATGGAGCCCAAGGATTATCAAGTCCTTGGTAGTTTTCACACAGAAAAAAAAATTGAGACATTGCCGACGGATATCCAAGAAACGGCAAATTCTTCATAAATTTTGTCCTTGTTTTTACAGACAATATCCAACAACATCAAAGCATAACTTGCCAGGTATATTTTGCAATAATGCCAGCCATTTTTACAACCTCACTTTGCCCAAACCCTCTTGACAAATTTATCGTTGGCAGTGGTGCATTGACGATCGCAAAGAGAATCATAAAACTCTGCGATGGGCTTTAATTGTTCCTTACTTAGCTTCGAGGCCGAGCTGTAGTACTCGTACCGGTATATACCCTTACACGTTAATAAATAATACAGTTCCTCATCTGAAAAGTTCTGTTTGAGGAGAGAGAAAATACTGAAATCGTCACTTTTCTGCACTTGAATGAGTTGACTTACAGATTTTGGGAAAAACTAATGGAATAAAGGAAACGGATTTTATTCAAGTACGCTTTACCATTATCAATTGCTTGCCATTTAAATTCTATGACTAGCAACTTTTCAGATGATTTTGTTATGAAGTTATATGAAAAAGAACCATCTACCCATGCGCCATCTACAACTTCACCTTTCTGCAATCGTGCCAATGCTGGTAATATGAATTTCGAATCATAGTTGGAATTTTGCATAAAAACTGGTAAAAAGTAATACTGTCTAACATTTACGTTACACGATATATGTGCAAACCCCCCAAAGTTACTTCCCCTTGATGAAATTTCTCTCTATAAATGATTGTGGTCCCGGGCTTTCGCATCCCCCTCAAAAAATTTTTTCTTACAAACTTAACAAATGTCTAGATTTTTTAATAGCCATCTCGTCATCTGGGGATAGATTCATTGCACAGTGTGTATGGCGCAGCCGTGAAATTGCGTTATTTGCTGTTTTAATAAGAGCACCCATAGTTCTGCCAATACAACCCTCTCCTCCCAACGTCTGAAGAATCTACAAATTGCATGGTATTACTTTAATCTCTTCGTGCATGTGCAAAACAGATTGCAATGGCTTCATGTTTTTTTTACACGATTCAAATTTGACGGATCGGACACATCCGTGAGCGCAGCTTTAATATCTAATGTCAAATTTTTGCCCTGCCAAAGCGTGTTCTGAAAGCGTTTGAGCCGTAAGGTGTCATTGTCCCATGAAACCGTTTCCAAAGACTGGTGCCCATGACGCTTTTAGTGTTTTAAATGATTATTTAATTTTAATTCTGTATAATTCCTAGACAGACACATTGGACAGTAATGAAGTGAACTTTACTTCTTACTCTCACTTAAGACCCTGCTAATATGTGGAATTGGAACAAAATATCCAATTCACTCAGGATCTTTGGCTGGCTCGTAGAGAAGCAATACCTAGTGCTTCATTGATATAATGGACGGTGCCCTTGCGGAATATATTACCCCTTTTTTATCACTAAGTTCCCCTTCATCTTATTCCTCATCCAATTGTAAAACTGTAACTCCAACTTTCAAATGTTCGTTTTCCCTTTCAAAAATGTCAATCCCCTTGATTGTTAATGAATAATGTCCCTTCAAACATTAAAAATTCAATTTAGGAAATTCTACTCCCTCCCCAGCGCTATTAGCTGCCCAATCACCCAACATTGTCTTACTAACAACATATCTTTTGGGTTTATGTCCCACCACAAGGAAGGACTAATTGAAACACTCCAAGCCAGTTTCAAAACAAAAATGTCGTACACCTCTACACCCCTTTAATTTTGAATAATATTTTTTAAAGTTACCCCCCCTGCCTCTTAAAACAAATTCCTTTTTAAATTTAGTAATATTAACCCCAAATTTTTCTATAAACAAAACTACTAACTCACTCCCGTTTTCATTTTACCCCTCCATCCTATTAAAAATTTTACCCACCCAATCTGAGAACACACCCTTATAGCTATGCGAGTCATGGTAAAGCGTCTGCATCTTTGTCTGTATATGATGCTCGCGCAATTCACCCAAACTTGCATTTAAAAAAAGTGTTTTATGTGGGATGGATGCTTTTATACACTCCCTACCTCCCGCCTCCAGTATATGGTTTTTGAGAAGTGCCCAAATTACGCTTACATAAGTGTGTGCTGTGTCAATGGGATCCGTATGAATACTACCATTTGCTGGGGAATTGAACATATCGCAAAATTTGGCCCTATACACGTGGATTTTACGCAAAGCGATATCAGCTAAATACGAATTAGGCAATACAGGAGGCGAACCAGCTCCGCTTTGCTCCCCTAAATCATTTCCCATGGCGGTCGGTGTCTCGACCTCACTTGATGTTAACTGGTCTAACACACTGTTCAAAAAGTCATTGGTGAGGCCGATATCCTGCAAAAAACTGTCATAATCAATGTCGGGGAACTCACTATCCTGACTCACCTCCAAACTTAAACCCCCCATGTGTTCACTTCCCGTCCAATTTTCTTAAAATTTAGGTGGCAGCAACAGGATCTCAATAGTTGGCCCTGGTAATGACGCTGTGTGAAGCTAGAAGAATAATAAGAGCATATTTAGCTCACTGGAATACACTGCCCTATTAAAAATAGAGAATGAGTATAGAAGTCAAACTAGTCACCAGAATGTATCACTCTATTATGGAAGGGTACCATGAGACACTTCAACTTAAAGAACCCTCACTACTCTTTGGAATGCATCGCTGTATTATGCGTAACAGTCAACAAATTATTAGCCCATATGAACATCTAAGACAGAAGAGCAAGTTGGTCACAGCAGACAATCCTGAAATCATGGATCCTAAACAGCTATTTAAGCAGTCGCAATCCATTGGCTCAGATAGCGGATAGGATAAGCAGGGCCATGGTGGAAATTACAATAGCTTAGGGTTGTAGTCTAGATTCCTAGCTTGGAGTTTCAGTTAGAGTTGAATTTTAGTTTATTTATAGTTAAGAGTTTACAGTTTTAGGTTAGAGTCATAGCTTAGAGTTTTAGCTAGAGTTCTATTTTAGTTAAGTTTAGATAATAGTTTTAGCTTCGAGTTTTAGCCTAGAGTCTTAACTTAGAGTTTTAGTTAGAGTTGAAATTTTGTTTAATAATAGTTAAGATCTCAGAGTTTTAGCTTGGAGTCTTAGATTAGAGTTTTAGTTAGAGCTCTAGTTTAGTTTATTTTTAGTTAAGAGTTTTATCTTTGAGTTTTAGCCTAGTGTCTTAGCTTAGAGATTTAGTTAGAGTTGAAGTTTAGTTTAGTCATAGTTAAGAGTTTCGAGTTTTAGCTTAGAGTTTCTAGGCTAAAACTCTAAGCTAAAACTCTTAACTAAAACTAAACTAAACTATAACTCTAACTAAAGCTCTAAGCTAAGACTCTAAGGTAAAAATATAAACTTTTAACTATAACTAAACTAAACTTCAACTCTAACTAAAAATCTAAGCTAAGACTCTATGATAAAACTCTAAGCTAATACTCTTAACTGAAACTAAACTAAACTACAACTCTAACTAAAACTCTAAGCTATGACTCTAAGCTAAACCTATAAACTCTTAACTATAAACAAACTAAAATTCAACTCTAACTAAAACTCTAAGCTAGGAATCTAGGTAAAATTTCTAAGTTAAAATTCTTTGGTAAACCTACACAAAACTACAACTCTAACTATAACTTTAATTTATGACTCTAATCTGAAACACTAAACTCTTAAGTTTTACTAAACTACACCTGAACTCTAACAAAAATGCTAAGCTGACACTCCAAGCCAGAAATCCTAACTATTAACTAAAACTGAGCTAAACTAGAACTCTAACTAAAACTCTAAGATATGACATTCAGTTAAAACTCTAAACTCTTAACTAAAACTAAACTAAACTAGAACTGTAATAAAAACTCTAAGCTAAGACTCTAAGCTAAAACTCTTAACTCTTAACTATAACTAAACTAAACTAGAACTCTAACTAAAACTCTAAGCTAAGACTCTATGGTAAAACTCTAAATTCTTAACTAAACTTAAACTAAACTAGAGCTCTAACTAAAACTCTAAGCTATGACTCCAAGCTAAAACTCTAAACTCTTAACTATAACAATACTTTAACTCTAACTAAAACTCTAAGCTAAGACTCTAAGGTAAAACTCTAAACTCTTAACTAAAACAAAACTAAATTAGAATTCTAACTAAAACTCTAAGCTAAGACTCTAGGCTAAAACTCTAACCTCTTAACTATAAATAAACTAAACTAGAGCTCTAAATAAAACTCTAAGCTAAGACTCTAAGGTATAACTCTAAACTCTTAACTATAACTAAACTACACTAGAATTCTGACTAAAACTCTAAGCTAGGACTCTAAGGTAAAACTCTAAACTCTTAACTAAAACTAAACTTAACTAGAACTCTAGCTAAAACTCTAAGGTATGACTCTAAGGTAAAATTTTAAACTCTTAACTATAACTAAACTAAACTTCAACCCTAACTAAAACTCTAAACTAAGACTCTAAGGTAAAACTCTAAACATATAACTAAAACTAAACTAAACTAGAACTTTAACTAAAACTCTAAGCTAAGACTCTAAGGTAAATTTCTAAACTCTGAACTAAAACTAAACTAAACTATAACTCTAGCTAAAACTTTAAGCTAAGACTCTAAGGTAAAAGTCTAAACTCTTAACTAAAACTAAACTAAACTAGAACTCTAACTAAAACTCTAAGCTAAGACTCTAAGCTAAAACTCTAGACTCTTAACTAAAACTAAACTAAAGTAGAACTCTAACTAAAACTCTAAGCTAAGACTCTAATCTAAAACTCTAAACTCTGAACTAAAAATTAAATAAACTTCAACTCTAACTAAAACTCTAGGCTAAAACTGTAAGGTAAAACTCTAAACTCTTAACTAAAACTAAACTAAACTTCAACTCTATCAAAAACTCTAAGCTATATCTCTAAACTAAAACTCTAACTAAACTAACTAAAACTCTTAACTAAAACTAAGCTATATCTCTAAACTCTAAAACTTCAACTCTATCAAAAACTCTAAACTCTAGGCTATAACTAAACTAAACTTCAACTCTAACTAAAACTCTAAGCTAAGACTCTAAAGTAAAATTCTAAACTCTTAAATATAGCTAAACTTCATCTCTAACTAAACTCTAAGCTAAGACTCTAGGCTAAAACTCTAAACTCTTAACTATAACTAAAATAAAATTCAACTCTAGCTAAAGCTCTAAGCTAAGACTCTAAGGTAAAACTCTAAACTAAAACTAAACTAAAATAGAACTCAAACAAAAACTCTAAGCTAAGACTCTAAGCTAAAACTCTAAACTCTGAACTAAAACTAAACTAAACTTCAACTCTAACTAAAACTCTAAGCTAAGACTCTAAGGTAAAACTCCAAACTCTTAACTAAAACTAAACTAAACTAGAACTCTAACAAAACTCTAATCTAAGACTCTAAGCAAAAACTCTTAACTCTTAACTATAACTAAACTAAACCTCAACTCTAACTAAAACCCTAAGCTATGATTCTAGGCTAAAACTCTAAACTAAAACTAAACTATAGTAGAACTCTAACTAAACCTTAGGCTAAGACTCTAGGCTAAAACTCTAAACTCTTAACTAAAACTAAACTAAACTAGAACTCTAACTAAAACTCTAAGCCATGACTCTAGGCTAAAATTCTAAACTCTTAACTATAACTAAACTAAACTAAACTTCAGTTCTAACTAAAACGCTAAGCTAAGACTCCAAGCTAAAACTATAAACTAAAAATAAACTAAACTATAACTCTAACTAAAACCTCTAAGCTAAGACTCTAAGCTAACACTCTAAACCCTTAACTATAACTTAACTAAACTTCAACTCTAACTAAAACGCTAAGCTAAGACTCTAAGGTAAAACTCTAAACTAAAACTAAACTAAACTAGAACTCAAACAAAAACTCTAAGCTTAGACTCTAAGCTAAAACTCTAAACTCTTAACTATAGCTAAACTAAACTTCAACTCTAACTAAACTCTAAGCTATGACTCTAAGCTAAAACTCTAAACTCTTAACTATAGCTAAACTAAACTTCAACTCTAACTAAACTCTAAGCTATGACTCTAAGCTAAAACTCTCAACTCTTAACTACAACTAAACTAAACTTCAACTCTAACTAAAACTCTAAGCTATGATTCTAGGCTAAAACTCCAAACTCATAACTATTACTAAACTAAACTTCAACTCTAACTAAAACTCTAAGCTAAGAATCTAAGCTAAAACTCATAAACTCTTAACTAAAACTAAACTAAACTGGAACTATAAAAAAAACTCTAAGCTAAGACTCTAGGCTAAAACTCTAAACTCTTAACTAAAACTAAACTAAACTAAAAGTCTAACAAAAACTCTAAGCTAAGACTCTAAGCTAAAACTCTAAACTCTTAACTATAACTAAACTTCAACTCTAACTAAAACTCTAAGCTATTACTCTAAGATAAAACTCCAAACTCTTAACTATAACTAAACTAAACTAGAACTCTAACAAAAACTCCAACTTCAACTCTAACTAAAGCTCTAAGTTAAGACTCTAAACTCTAAACTCTAAAACTCTAAACTCTTAACTAAAACTTAACTAAACTTCAACTCTAACAATAAATCTAAGCTAAGACTTAATGATAGAACACCAAACTCTGGACTAAAACTAAACTAAACTACAACTCAAAAAACGACTCTAAGCTAAGACTCTAAGATAAAACACTAAACTCTTAACTAAAACTAAACTAAAATAGAACTTCAACAAAAACTATATGATTAGACTATAAGCTAAAAAATACAAACACTCAACTAAAAATAAACTAAACTAGAACTCTAAGAAAAACTCTAAGCTAAGACTCTAAGCTAAAATTCTAAACTCTTAACTAAAACTAAAGTAAAATTCAACTCTAACTAAAACTATAAGCTAAGACTATAAGGTAAATCTCAAAACTCTTAACTAAAACTAAACTAAACTAGAACTCTAACAAAAACTCTAAGTTAAGACTCTAAGCTAAAAACTCTAAACTCTTAACTATAACTAAACTAAACTTAAACTCTAACTAAAGCTCTAAGCTAAGACTCTAAGCTAAAACTCTAAACTCTTAACTAAAACTAAACTAAACTTCAACTCTAACTAAAACTCCAAGCTAGGACTCTAAGGTAAAACTCTAAACTCTTAACTAAAACTAAACTAAACTAGAACTCTAACTAAAACTATAAGCTAATACTCTAATCTAAAAGCTCTAAACTAGTAACTATAACTAAACTAAACTAGAACTCTAACAAAAAGTGTAAGCTAATACTCTAAGCTAAAAATCTAAACTCTTAACTAAAACTAAAGTAAACTTCAACTCTAACTAAAACTCTACGCTAAGACTCTATGCTAAAAGTCCAAACTCTTAAAGATAACTAAACTAAACTAGAACTTTATCAAAAACTCAAAGCTAAGACTCTAAGGTAAAACTCCAAACTCTTAACTAAAACTAAAGTAAACTAGAACTTAAACATAAACTCTAAGCTAATGCTCAAAGCTAAGAATTTAAAATTTTAACAATAACTAAACCTTAACTCTAACTAAATCTCTAAGCTATGACTCTAAGCTAAAACTCTAAACTCTTAACTAAAACTAAACTAAACTTCAACTCTAACTAAAACTCTAAGCTAAAACTTTAAGGTAAAACTCTAACCTCTTATCTAAAACTAAACTAAACTAGAACTCAAAAACTCTAAGCTATGGCTCTTAGCTAAAACTCTAAACTCTTAACTATAACTAAACTAAACTTTAACTCTAACTAAAACTCTAAGCTAAGACTCTAGGCTAAAACTCTAAGCTATAGCTCTTAACTAAAACTAAACTTGAACTCTAGCTAAAACTCTAAGCTAAAGCTCTAAGGTAAAACTTTAAACTCTTAACTATAACTAAACTAAGCTTCAGCTCTAAATAAAACTAAGCTAAGACTCTAGGCTAAAACTCTATGCCAATGGGTTAAAGAAAAAACCGGAAAAATATTGGATAATTTCTAAGTCTAAAAAATTCAGTCCGAAAAAACTTAAAAAAATTCAAAAAAGGGAGGGAGGAAGGGAGGGGCTCGTGGGGCCTTTGGGGCTCGGGGGTCCTTTAGGGGCCCGGCGGGCATTTGGTGGCCTGGGGGCCCGGGAGCCCTTTGGAGTTGGGTTATGGGGGCCCTTTGGGGTTGGGGTTTGGGGGCCCTTTGGGGTTTGGGTAGGGGTCCTTTGGGGTTGGAGTAGGGGACCTCACAACACTGTTCAAATGGAACTTGTTTATTATAACGACCACAGAGTTTCACCCGAAATCATCTTCTAAAATGTCTCAAACTGTTTTGTCTAAATCATCTTCTAAAATGTCTCAAACTGTTTCCCCCAAATAATCCCCTAAAATGTCTCAAAACGGTTTCACCTAAATAATTCCTAAACGTAATTTCAGCGTGTTCATTTTGTTTTGAAATCCCTGCGCTGTCACATTTGAAATTCCCCGGCGTCAATCTCTTCATCTCTAAGGTGTTCCTAGCTACACTATTAAGGTTTCGAAAGAATATTAATTTATCGCTATGCCTAAAGATCAGAGAAGCCGTATTTAAAAAAGGGTTTTTCTATCTCTTTAGACTCCCGCATAATTCCAAGATAACAAGTGATGTCATTTCTAATTCCGGGCACTAAAGACCAGAGAAGATATATTTAAAAATAGATTATTAATTTATCTCTGTCACTAAAGACCATTATCCCTCAGAACTAAAGACCAAAAAAGCCATATTTGTTTCTTAATTCCCCTTTCTTGGATCAATAATTCCCCACGATTATGCAAATCAATTTCTCAGAAATTTAGTTTCCCTGGGGGGCATTGACCCCGTTAGACTCGATCAATAATCCTTGAATAAGTTATGTTAGCCCAGCGTTAGACTCAATTGTAGATGGCAGCACACGGGCCCCGTGGCGCTGGTACCCCTTTTTCTTCTAATGAGCCCCTTTTGAAGCTCCCACGACAACTTCTTCGATACGAAGTGCCCTGGTCTAAACAACAACAACAACAAAAATCATTACTAATCACTTTCGACTATTAAAAAGGGCACTAGCCCTTTGAATTTCAAATTGAATGAGCCCTTTTCTGAAGTTTCTACGACAAAGTCTTCTATAAAAACCTTACCTGCCCCCAGGGCATAACTTAAGACCCTTGCCCTGAGGGCTATGGCGGAGTATCTTCCTCGAAAACATATTTTCTATGTGCAAATCAACTACGCTGAACAAAATGGCTATCTAAAAATTTTAATTGGATGTGTTAGGGGGAATAATGGGCGTGGAGGGAGGGGGGGCCAGTTGCCCTCCAGTGACTTTTGACTATTATAAAAGGCACTAGCCCATTGAATCTCCAATCGATTGAGCTTTTTTTGAAGTTTCTACGACAATACCTTCTATAACAACATTATATGCCCCCTGGGCATAACTTAAAACCCTTGCCCTGAGGGTGGTGGGGGAGTGTCCTCCTCAAAAACATATTTTATATCTGGAAATCAACTACGCTGAACAAAATGGCTATCAAAAATTTGGATTGGATGTGCATGGGGGAATTATCGGCGTGTGGGGGCTGGTGGCCCTCCAATCACTTTCGACTGTTAAAAAGGGCACTAGGCCTTTGAATTTCCAACTGAATTAGCCTTTTTAGAAGTTTCTACGACAACTCCTTCTATAAAAACCTTCAATGCGCCCAGGGCATAACTTAAAACCCTTGCCCTGAGAGTTGTGGGGAAGTGTCCTTCTCTAAAACATATTTTCTACCTGAAAATCAACTAGCTTACGCTAAAAAATATGGGCTATCTCAAAATTTTGATTGGATGTGTTTGGGTGGATGATGGCTGTGGAGGGGGGTGGCTAGTAGCCCTTTAATCCTTTCAAATATTAAAAAGGTTACTAGCCCTTTGAATTTCCAATCAAATGAGCCCCTTTTGAAGTTTCTATGAAAGCACCTTCTATATATAAACCAGGATATAACTTAAAACCCTTTCCCTGAGGGTTATTGGGGAGTGTCCTCCTCAAAAACATATTTTCTATCTGGAAATCAGTTATGCTGAACAAAATGGCTATCTGAAAATTTTGATTGGATGTGTTTTGGGGAATGAGGAGCGTGCGGGAGGGGCTAGCTCCCCTCCAATCACTTTCGACTATTAAGAAGGGAACTAGCCCTTTGAATTTCCAATCGAATGAGCCTGTTTTGAAGTTTCTATGACAATTTCTTCTTTTATAAACCTTATGTACCCCCAGGGCATAAGTTAAAATCCTTGCCCTGAGGGTTGTGGGGGAGTGTCTTCTGGGGAAGTGTCCTCCTAAAAAACATATTTTCTGTCTGGAAATCAACTAGCCTACGCTGAACAAAGGATGTGTTTTTGGGAAAATGATGGGCATGGGGGGCTAGTAGCCCTACAATAACTTTCAACAATTAAAAAGACCACTAGCACTTTCAATTCCCAATCGAATGAGCCTGTTTTGAAGTTTCTACGACAACGACTTCTATAAAGTCCTTATATGCCCCCAGGGCATAACTTAAAACCTTTTCCGTGAAGGTTGTGGGGGAGCATATTCTATCTGAAAATCAACTACGTTGAACAAACTGGCTATCTCAAAATTTTGGTTGGATGCATTTGGGGGAATGATGGGCGTGGTGGGGGGGGGGGCTGGTTGCCCTCCAATCACTTTCAACAATTAAAACGGGCACTGGCCCTTTGAATTTCCAAGCGAATTAGCTTTTTTTGAAGTTTCTACGACAACGCCTTCTTATAAGAACCTTAAGTGCCCCCAGGGCATAACTTAAAACCCTTGTCCTGAGGGTTGCGGAGGAGTGTCCTCTGGGGGAGTGGCCTCCTAACAAAATATATTTTCTATCTGGAACTCAATTAGCTCACGCTGAACAAAATGGCTATATCAAAATTCTGATTGGATGTGATTGGGGGACTGAGGGGCGTGGGGGGTTATTTGCCCTTTAATCACTTCAAACTATTGAAAAGGGCACCAGCCCATTGAATTCCTAATCGAATGAGCTTGTTTTGAAGTTTCTACGACAACGCCTTATATAAAATCCTAATATGCCCCCAGGGCATAACTTAAAACCATTGCCCTAAGGGTTGCGGGGGAATGTCCTCCTCAAAGATATATTTTCTATCTGTAAATCAACTACTCTGAACAAAATAGCTATCTCCAAATTTTCATTGGATGTGTTTGGGTGAATGATGGACGTGGGGGGGGGGGGCCAGTTGCCCTCCAGTGACTTTTGAATATTATAAAAGGCACTAGCCCTTTTAATCTCCAATCGATTGAGCTTTTTATGAATTTTCTACTACAACACCTTCTATAACAACATTATATGCCCCCTGGGCATAACTTAAAACCCTTGCCCTGAGGGTGGTGGGGGAGTGTCCTCCTCAAAAACATATTTTATATCTGGAAATCAACTACGCTGAACAAAATGGCTATCAAAAATTTGGATTGGATGTGCATGGGGGAATTATCGGCGTGTGGGGGCTGGTGGCCCTCCAATCACTTTCGACTGTTAAAAAGGGCACTAGGCCTTTGAATTTCCAACTGAATTAGCCTTTTTAGAAGTTTCTACGACAACTCCTTCTATAAAAACCTTCAATGCGCCCAGGGCATAACTTAAAACCCTTGCCCTGAGAGTTGTGGGGAAGTGTCCTTCTCTAAAACATATTTTCTACCTGAAAATCAACTAGCTTACGCTAAAAAATATTGGCTATCTCAAAATTTTGATTGGATGTGTTTGGGTGGATGATGGCTGTGGAGGGGGGGGCTAGTAGCCCTTTAATACTTTCAAAAATTAAAAAGGTTACTAGCCCTTTGAATTTCCAAACAAATGAGCCCCTTTTGAAGTTTCTATGACAGCACCTTCTATATATAAACCAGGATATAACTTAAAACCCTTTCCCTGAGGGTTATTGGGGAGTGTCCTCCTCAAAAACATATTTTCTATCTGGAAATCAGTTATGCTGAACAAAATGGCTATCTGAAAATTTTGATTGGATGTGTTTTGGGGAATGAGGAGCGTGCGGGAGGGGCTAGCTCCCCTCCAATCACTTTCGACTATTAAGAAGGGAACTAGCCCTTTGAATTTCCAATCGAATGAGCCTGTTTTGAAGTTTCTATGACAATTTCTTCTTTTATAAACCTTATGTACCCCCAGGGCATAACTTAAAATCCTTGCCCTGAGGGTTGTGGGGGAGTGTCTTCTGGGGAAGTGTCCTCCTAAAAAACATATTTTCTGTCTGGAAATCAACTAGCCTATGCTGAACAAAGGATGTGTTTTTGGGAAAATGATGGGCATGGGGGGCTAGTAGCCCTACAATAACTTTCAACAATTAAAAAGACCACTAGCACTTTCAATTCCCAATCGAATGAGCCTGTTTTGAAGTTTCTACGACAACGACTTCTATAAAGTCCTTATATGCCCCCAGGGCATAACTTAAAACCTTTTCCGTGAAGGTTGTGGGGGAGCATATTCTATCTTAAAATCAACTACGTTGAACAAACTGGCTATCTCAAATTTTTGGTTGGATGTTTGTGGGGGAATGTTGGGCGTGGGGGGGGGGGGCTGGTTGCCCTCCAATCACTTTCAACAATTAAAACGGGCACTGGCCCTTTGAATTTCCAATCGAATTAGCTTTTTTTGAAGTTTCTACGACAACGCCTTCTTATAAGAACCTTAAGTGCCCCCAGGGCATAACTTAAAACCCTTGTCCTGAGGGTTGCGGAGGAGTGTCCTCTGGGGGAGTGGCCTCCTAAAAAATATATTTTCTATCTGGAACTCAACTAGCTCACGCTGAACAAAATGGCTATATCAAAATTCTGAGTGGATGTGATTGGGGGAATGATGGGCGTGGGGGGTTATTCGCCCTTTAATCACTTCAAACTATTGAAAAGGGCACCAGCCCATTGAATTCCTAATCGAATGAGCTTGTTTTGAAGTTTCTACGACAACGCCTTATATAAAATCCTAATATGCCCCCAGGGCATAACTTAAAACCATTGCCCTAAGGGTTGCGGGGGAATGTCCTCCTCAAAGATATATTTTCTATCTGTAAATCAACTACTCTGAACAAAATAGCTATCTCCAAATTTTCATTGGATGTGTTTGGGTGAATGATGGACGTGGGGGGGGGCTAGTTGCCCTCCAATCATTTTCGATTATTAAAAAGGGCACTAGCCCTTTGAATTTCCCATCAAATGAGCCCCTATTGAAGTTTTGAAGTTTCTGCGACAAGGCCTTCCATAAAATCATATATACCCCAGAACATAACTTAAAACCCTCTCCCTGAGGATTGTTGGGGAGTGCCCTCCTCAAAAACATATTTTATATCTGGAAATCAATTAGGCTGAACAAAATGGCTATCTCAAAATTTTGCTTGTATGGGTTTGGGGGAATGAGGGGCGTGCGGGAGGGGCTGGTGCCTCTCCAATCGCTTTCGACTATTAAGAAGGGAACTACCACTTTGAATTTTCAATCGAATGAATCTGTTTTGAAGTTTCTACGACAACGCCTTCTGTAAAAACCTTATATGCGATCAGGGCATAAGTTAAAACCCTTTCCCTTTGGGTTGTGGGGGAGTGTCCTCTGGGGGAGTGTTCTTCTAAAAATCATATTTTCTATCTGGAAATCAACTAGCCTACGCTGAACAAAAGGGCTATCTCAAAATTCTGATTGGATGTGTTTGGGGGAATGATGGGCATGAAAGCCTAGTTGCCCTCCAATTACTTTCAACTATTAAAACACTAGCCCTTTGAATTCCCAATCTAATGAGCCTGTTTTGAAGTTTCTATGACAACGCCTTCTATAAAAACCTTATATGACCCCAGGGCATAACTTATAACCTTTGCCCTGAGGGTTGTGGGGGAGTGTCCTCCTCAAAACATATTTTATATCTGGAAATCAGCTACGTTGAAAAAAACTGCTATCTCAAAATTTTGATTGGATGTGTTTGGGGGAATCATGGGCGTGGGCCGGGCTATTTACCCTCCAATCACTTTCGACTTTTAGAAGGGCACTAGCCCTTTGAATTTCCAATCAAAAGAGCCAGTTTTGAAGTTTCTACGGCAGCCCCTTCTATAAAAACCTTATTTGCCCCCAGGGCATAACTTAAAACCTTTGCCCTGAGGGTTGCGGGGGAGTGTCCTTCTCAAAAACATATTTCCTATCTGGAAATTATCTACTCTGAACAAAATGACCATCTCAAAATTTTGAATGGATGTGTTTGGGGGAACGATGGGTGTGGGGCGCGGCTAGTGGCCCTCCAATCAGTTTCGACTAGTAAAAAGGGCACTAGCCCTTTGAATTTCCAATCGATTTAGCCTTTTTTGAAGTTCCTATGACAACGCCTTCTATAAAAAGTTTATATGTGCCAAGGGCATAACTTAAAACCCTTGCCCTGAGAGTTTTGGGGGAGTGTCCTACTCAAAACATATTTTCTATCTGGAAATCAACTAGCCTACCCTAAACAAAATGGCTGTCTCGAAATTTTGATTGGATGTGTTTGGGTGAATGATGGACGTGGGGGGGGGGGCTAGTTGCCCTCAAATCACGTTCGAATATTAAAAAGGGCACTAGCCCTTTGAAATTCCAATCAAATGAGCCCCTTTTGAAGATTCTATGACAACGCCTTCTATAAAAACCTTATATACCCCAGGACATAACTTAAAACCCTTTCCCTGAGGGTTGTTGGGGAGTGTCCTCCTCAAAAACATATTTTCTATCTGGGACATAACTACGCCGAACAAAATGGCTATCTCAAAATTTTGATTGGATGTGTTTGGGGGAATTTTGGGCGTGCGGGAGGGGCTAGTTCCTCTCCAATCACTTTTTACTATTAAGATGGGAACTAGCTCTTTGAATTTTCAATCGAATGAGCCTGTTTTGAAGTTTCTGCGGCAACGCCTTCTTATAAAAACTTTATATACCCCCAGGGCATAACTTAAAACCCTTGCCCTGAGGGTTGTGGGGGATTGTCCTCTGGGAGAGTGTCCTCCTAAAAAACATATTTTCTATCTGGAAATCAACTAGCCTACGCTGAACAAAATGGCAATCTCAAAATTCTGATTGGATGTGTTTGGGGGAATGATGGGCGTGGGCGGGGCTATTTACCCTCCAATCACTTTCGACTTTTAGAAGGGCACTAGCCCTTTGAATTTCCAATCAAAAGAGCCTGTTTTGAAGTTTCTACGGCAGCCCCTTCTGTAAAAACCTTATATGCCCCCAGGCATAACTTAAAACCTTTGCCCTGAGGGTTGCGGGGGAGTGTCCTTCTCAAAAACATATTTCCTATCTGGAAATCATCTAAGATGAACAAAATGGCCATCTCAAAATTTTGAATGGATGTGTTTGGGGGAACGATGGGCTTGGGGCGGGGCTAGTGGCCCTCCAATCAGTTTCGACTGGTAAAAAGGGCGCTAGCCCTTTGAATTTCCAATCGATTTAACCTTTTTTGAAGTTTCTAATACAACGCCTTCTATAAAAAGCTTATATGCGCCAAGGGATAACTTAAAACCCTTGCCCTGAGGGTTGTGGGGGAGTGTCCTTCTCAAAACATATTTTCTATCTGGAAATCAACTAGCCTACCCTAAACAAAATGGCTGTCTCGAAATTTTGATTGTATGTGTTTGGGTGAATGATGGACGTGGGGGGGGGGCTAGTTGCCCTTCAATCTCTTTCGAATATTAAAAAGGGCACTAGCCCTTGGAATTTCCAATCAAATGAGCCCCTTTTGAAGTTTCTATGACAACGTCTTCTATAAAAACCTTATAGACCCCAGGACATAACTTAAAACCCTTTCCCTGAGGGTTGTTGGGGAGTGTCCTCCTAAAAAACATATTCTCTATCTGGAAATTAACTACGCCGAATTACTACGTCGATTATTAAAAAGGGCACTAGCCCTTTGAATTTCCCATCAAATGAGCCCCTATTGAAGTTTTGAAGTTTCTGCGACAAGGCCTTCCATAAAATCATATATACCCCAGAACATAACTTAAAACCCTTTCCCTGAGGGTTGTTGGGGAGTGTCCTCCTCAAAAACATATTCTCTATCTGGAAATTAACTACGCCGAACAAAATGGCTATCTCAAAATTTTGATTGGATGTGTTTGGGGGAATTATGGGCGTCCGGGAGGGGCTAGTTCCCCTCCCATAACCTTTTTACTATTAAGATGGGAACTAGCCCTTTGAATTTCCAATCGAATGAGCCTGTTTTGAAGTTTCTGCGGCAACGCCTTCTTATAAAAACTTTATATACCCCCAGGGCATAACTTAAAACCCTTGCCCTGAGGGTTGTGGGGGATTGTCCTCTGGGGGAGTGTCCTCCTAAAAAACATATTTTCTATCTGGAAATAAACTAGCCTACGCTGAACAAAATGGCAATCTCAAAATTCTGATTGGATGTGTTTGGGGGAATGATGGGCGTGGTGGGCTAGTTGCCCTCCAATCCCTTTCAACTATTAAAAGGGCACTAGCTCTTTGAATTCCCAATCGAAAGAGCCTGTTTTGAAGTTTCTACGATAGCCCCTTCTATAGAAACCTTATATGCCCCCAGGGCATAACTTAAAACCTTTGCCCTGAGGGTTGCGGGGGAGTGTCCTCTTTAAAAACATATTTCCTATCTGGAAATCAACTACGCTGAACAATATGGCTATCTCAAAATTTTGAAAGGATTTGTTTGGGGAAATGATGGGCGTGAGGGGGGGGGGGCTAGTGGACCTCCAATCACTTTTGACTATTAAAAAGCGCACTAGCCCTTTGAATTTCCAATTGAATTAGTCTTTTTTGAAGTTTTTACGACAATGCCTTCTATAAAAACCTTATCTGCGCCCAGGGCATATCTTAAAACTCTTGCCCTGAGAATTGTGGGGGAGTTTCCTCCTCAAAACAAATTTTCTATCTGGAAATCAACTACGCTGAACAAAATGGCTATCTAAAAATTTTTATTGGATGTGTTTGGGGGTTAATGGGCGTGCGGGAGGGGCTAGTTCCCCTCCAATCACTTTTGACTATTAAGAAGGGAACTAGCCCTTTGGATTTCCAATCGAATGAGCCTGTTTTGAAGTTTCTACGACAACGCCTTCTTATAAAAACCTCATATACCCCTAAAGCATAACTTAAAACCCTTGCCCTGAGGTTGTGGGGGAGTGTCCTCTGGGGGAGTGTCCTCCTAAAAATCATATTTTCTATCTGGAAATCAACTAGCCTAAGCTGAACGAAATGGCTATTTCAAGATTCTGATTGGATATGGTTTGGGGAATGATGGGCGTGGGGGGGCTAGTTGCCCTCCAATTCTTTCAACTCTTAAAAAGAGCACTAGAGATTTGAATTCCCAATCGAATGAGCCTATTTTGAAATTTCTACGACAACGCCTTCTATAAAAACCTGATATGCCCCCAGGACATAACTTAAAATATTGCCGTCCAATAACTTTCGGTTATTAAAAAGGGCACTAGCCCTTTGAATTTCCCATCAAATGAGCCCCTTTTGAAGTTTTGAAGTTTCTACGACAACGCCTTCTATAAAAACTATATATGTGCCCAGGGCACAACTTAAAACCCTTGCCCTGAGAGTATTGGGGGAGTTTCCTTCTCAAAAACATATTTTCAATCTGGAAATAAACTAGCCTAAGCTAAAACAAATGGCTATCTCAAAATTTTGATTAGATGTATTGGGGTGAATGATGGACGTGGGGGGGGCTAATTGCCCTCCAATCACTTTCGACTATTAAAAAGGGCACTAGTCCTTTTAATTTCCAATGAAATGAGCCCCTTTTGAAGTTTCTATGACAACGCCTTCTATAAAAACCTTATATACCCCAAAAACCCTTTCCCTGAGGGTTGTTGGGGAGTACCCTCCTCAAAAACATATTTTCTATCTGTAAATCAACTATACTGAACAAAATGGCTATCTAAAAATTTTTAATGGATGTGTTTGGGAGAACGATGGGCGTGGGGCGGGGCTAGTGGCCCTCCAATCAGTTTAGACTAGTAAAAAGGGCGCTAGCCCTTTGAATTTCCAATCGATTTAGCCTTTCTTGAAGTTCCTAAGACAACACCTTCTATAAAAAGTTTATACGTGCCAAGGGTATAACTTAAAACCCTTGCCCTGAGAGTTGTGGGGGAGTGTCCTACTCAAAACATATTTTCTATCTGGAAATCAACTAGCCTACCCTAAACCAAATGGTTGTCTCGAAATTTTGATTGGATGTGTTTGGGGTGAATGATGGACGTGAGGGGGGGGGGGGCTAGTTGCCCTCCAATATATTTCGAAGATTAAAAAGGGCACTAGCAATTTGAATTTCCAATCAAATGAGCCCGTTTTGAAGTTTCTGTGTCAACACCTTCTATAAAAACTTTATAGACCCCCGGACATAACTTAAAACACTTGCCCAGAGGGATGTTGGGGAGTGTCCTCCTCCAAAACATATTTTCTATCTGGGAATTAACTACGCCGAACAAAATGGCTATCTCAAAATTTTGATTGGATGTGTTTGGGGGAATTATGGGCGTGTGGGAGGGGCAAGTTCCCCTCCAATAAATTTTTACTATTAAGATGGGAACTAGCCCTTTGAATTTCCAATCGAATGAGCCTGTTTTAAAGTTTCTACGGCAACGCCTTCTTATAAAACCTTATATACCCCCAGGGCATAACTTAAAACCCTTGCCCTGAGGGTTGTGGGGGAGTGTCCTCCTAAAAAACATATTTTCTATCTGGAAATAAACTAGCCTAATCTGAACAAAATGGCAATCTCAAAATTCTGATTGGATGTGTTTGGGGGAATGATGGGCGTGGTGGGCTAGTTGCCCTCCAATCCCTTTCAACTATTAAAAGGGCACTAGCTCCTTAAAAACATATTTTCTATCTGGAAATCAACTACGCTGAACAAAATGGCTATCTCAAAAGTTTGAAAGGATGTGTTTGGGGGAATGATGCGTGTGTGGGGGGGGGGGCTAGTGGACCTCAAATCACTTTTGATTATTAAAAAGCGCACTAGCCCTTTGAATTTCCAATTGAATTAGCCTATTTTGAAGTTTCTATGACAACGCCCTCTATAAAAACCTTATTTGCGCCCAGGGCATATCTTAAAACTCTTGCCCTGAGGGCTGTTGGGGAGTGTCCTCCTCAAAAACATATTTTCTATCTGGAAATCAACTACGCTGAACAAAATGGCTATCTCAAAATTTTTATTGTATTTGTATGGGGGTATAATGGGTGTGGGGTGGGACTAGTTCCCTTCCAATCACTTTGGACTATTAAGAAGGGAACTAGCCCTTTGGATTTCCAATCGAATGAGCCTGTTTTGAAGTTTCTACGACAACGCCTTCTTAAAAAAACCTCATATACCCCTAAAGCATAACTTAAAACCCTTGCCCTGAGGTTGGGGGGGGGGAGTGTCCTCTGGGGGAGTGTCCTCCTAAAAATCATATTTTCTATCTGGAAATCAACTAGCCTAAGCTGAACAAAATGGCTATCTCAAAATTCTGATTGGATATGTTTTGGAGAATGATGGGCGTGGGGGGCTAGTTGCCCTCCAATTCTTTCAACTCTTAAAAAGAGCACTTGAGATTTGAATTCCCAATCGAATGAGCCTATTTTGAAATTTCTACGACAACGCCTTCTATAAAAACCTGATATGCCCCCAGGGCATAACTTAAAATATTGCCGTCCAATAATTTTCGGTTATTAAAAAGGGCACTAGCCCTTTGAATTTCCCGTCAAATGAGCCCCTTTTGAAGTTTTGAAGTTTCTACGACAAGGCCTTCTATAAAAACTATATATGCGCCCAGGGCACAACTTAAAACCCTTGCCCTGAGAGTATTGGGGGAGTTTCCTTCTCAAAAACATATTTTCAATCTGGAAATCAACTAGCCTACACTAAACAAAATGGCTATTTCAAAATTTTGATTGGATGTATTGGGGTGAATGATTAACGTGGGGGGGGGGCTAGTTGCCCTCCAATCACTTTCGACTATTAAAAAGGGCACTAGTCCTTTTAATTTCCAATGAAATGAGCCCCTTTGAAGTTTCTATGACAACGCCTTCTATAAAAACCTTATATACCCCAAAAACCCTTTCCCTGAGGGTTGTTGGGGAGTGCCCTCCTCAAAAACATATTTTCTATCTGTAAGTCAACTATACTGAACAAAATGGCTATCTAAAAATTTTAATTGGATGTGTTTGGGGAAATGATGGGCGTGCGGGAGGGGCTAGTTCCCCTCCAATCACTTTCGACTATTAAGAAGGGAACTAGCCCTTTGAATTTCCAATCGAATGAGCCTGTTTTGAAGTTTTTACGACAACGCCTTCTTATAAAAACCTTATATACCCCCAGGGCATAGCTTAAAACACTTGCCCTGATGGTTGTGGGGGAGTGTCCTCTGGGGGAGTGTCCTCCTAAAAAACATATTTTCTATCTGGAAATCATTTACGCTGAAAAAATGGCTATCTGAAAATTTTGATTGGCTGTGTTTGGGGGAATGAGGGGCGTGCGGGAGGGGCTAGATCCCCTCCAATCATTTTCGACTATTAAGAAGGGAACTAGCCCTTTGAATTTCCAATCGAATGAGCCTGTTTTGAAGTTTCTACGGCAATTCCTTCTTTTAAAAACTTTATATGCCCCTAGGGCATAACTTAAAACCTTGGCCCTGAGGGTTGTGGGGGAGTATATTCTATCTGGAAATCAACTACACTGAACAAAATGACTATCTCAAAATTTTGATTGGATGTGTTTGGGGGAATGATGGGCGTGGGGGGACTGGTGGCCCTCCAATCACTTTCAACTATTAAAAAGGGCACTAGCCCTTTGAATTCCTAATCGAATTAGCCTTTTTTGAAGTTTCTACGACAACGCCTTCTTATAAAAACCTTAAGTGCCCCCAGAGCATAACTTAAAACCTTTGCCCTGAGGGTTGCGGAGGACTGTCCTCTGGGGGCGTGTCCTCTTAAAAAAACATGTTTTCTGTCTGGAACTCAACTAGCCCATGCTGAACAAAATGGCTATCTCAAAATACTGGTTGGATGTGTTTGGGGGAATAATGGGCGTGGGGGGTTTGTTGCCCTCCAATCACTTTCAACTATTAAAAAGGGCACTGTTTTGAAGCTTCTACAACAACGCCTTATATCAAAACCTTATATGCCCCAGGGCATAACTTAAAACCATTGCTCTAAGGGTTGCGAGGGATTGTCCTCCTCAAAAGCATATTTTCTATCTGGAAATCAACTACGCTGAACAAAATGGCTATCTCCAAATTTTTATTGGATGTGTTTGGGTGAATGATGGACGTGGGGGTGGGGCTAGTTGCCCTCCAATCACTTTCGATTATTAAAAAGGGCACTAGCCCTTTGAATTTCCAATCGATTTAGCCTTTTTTGAAGTTTCTAAGACAACGCCTTCTATAAAAATCCTATATACCCAAGGACATAACTTTAAACCCTTTCCCTGAGGATTGTTGGGGAGTGCCCTCCTCAAAAACATATATCTGGAAATCAATTACGCCGAACAAAATGGCTATCTCAAAATTTTGCTTGGATGGGTTTGGGGGAATGAGGGGCGTGCGGGAGGGGTTAGTTCCCCTCCAATCACTTTCGACTATTAAGAAGGGAACTAGCCCTTTGAATTTTCAATCGAATGAGACTTTTTTGAAATTTTTACGACAACGCCTTCTATAAAAACCTTATATGCGCTCAGGGCATAAATTAAAACCCTTGCCCTGGGGGTTGTGGGGGAGTGTCCTCTGGGGGAGTGTCCTTCTAAAAATCATATTTTCTATCTGGAAATCAACTAGCCTACGCTGAACAAAATGGCTATTTCAAAATTCTGATTGGATGTGTTTGGGGGAATGATGGGCATGGGGGGTTAGTTGCCCTCCAATCACTTTCAACTATTAAAACACTAGCCCTTTGAATTCCCAATCTAATGAGCCTGATTTGAAGTTTCTATGACGACGCCTTCTATAAAAACCTTATATACCCCCAGGGCAAAACTTATAACCTTTGCCCTGAGGGTTGTGAGGGAGTGTCCTCCTCAAAAACATATTTTATATCTGGAAATCAACTACGCTGAACAAAACGGCTATATCAAAATTTTGATTGGATGTGTTTGGGGGAATGATGGGCGTGGGCTGGGCTATTTACCCTTCAATCACTTTCGACTTTTAGAAGGGCACTAGCCCTTTGAATTTCCAATCAAATGAGCCTGTTTTGAAGTTTCTACGACGACCCCTTCTATAAAAACCTTATATGCCCCCAGGGCATAACTTAAAACCTTTGCCCTGAGGGTTATGGGGGAGTGTCCTCTGGGGGTATGTCCTCCTAAAAAACATATTTTCTATCTGGAAATCAACTAGCCTACGCTGAACAAAATGGCAATCTCAAAATTCTGATTGGATGTGTTTGGGGGAATGATGGGCGTGGGGGGCTAGTTGCCCTCCAATCACTTTCAACTATTTAAAACGGCACTAGCACTTTGAATTCCCAATCGAATGAGCCTGTTATGAAGTTTCTACGACAGCCCCTTCTATAAAAACCTTATATGCCCCCAGGGCATAACTTAAAACCTTTGCCCTGAGGGTTGCGGGAGAGTGTCCTCCTTAAAAACACGCTGAAAAAAATGGCTATCTAAAAATTTTGAATGGATGTGTTTGGGGAAATGATGGGCGTGGGGAGGGGGTAGTGGACCTCCAATCACTTTTGACTATTAAAAAGGGCACTAGCCCTTTGAATTTCCAATTGAATTAGCCTGTTTTGAAGTTGCTACAAAAACGCCTTCTATAAAAACCTTATCTGCGCCCAGGGCATAACTTAAAACCCTTGCCCTGAGGTTCTGGGGGAGTGTCCTTCTCAAAACATATTTTCTATCTGGAAATAAACTAGCCAACGCCAAACAAAATGGCAATCTCAAAATTTTGATTGGATGTGTTTGGGGGAATGAAGGGCGTGGGGAGGGGCTAGTGGACCTCCAATCAATTTTGACTATTAAAAAGGGCACTAGCCCTTTGAATTTCCAATTGAATTAGCCTTTTTTGCAGTTTCTACGACAACACTTTCTATAAAAACCTTATATGCCCCTAGGGCATAACTTAAAACCCTTGCCATGAGGTTTTTGGGGGAGTGTCCTTCTCAAAACATATTTTCTATCTGGAAATCAACTAGCCTACGCTAAACAAAATGGCTATCTCAAAATTTTGATTGGATGTGTTTGGGGGAATGAAGGGCGTGGGGAGGGGCTAGTGGACCTCCAATCACTTTTGACTATTAAAAAGGGCACTAGCCCTTTGAATTTCCAATCGAATTAGCCTTTTTTGAAGCTTCTACGACAACGACTTCTTATAAAAACCTCATATACCCCCAGGGAATAACTTAAAACCCTTGCCCTGAGGTTGTGGGGGAGTGTCCTTCTAAAAATCATATTTTCTATCTGGAAATCAACTAGCCTAAGTTGATCAAAATGGCTATCTCAAAATTCTGATTGGATATGTTTTGGGGAATGATGGGCGTGGGGGGCTAGTTGCCCTCCAATACTTTCAACTTTTAAAAAGAGCACTATAGATTTGAATCCCCAATCGAATGAGCCTGTTTTGAAGTTTCTACGACAACGCCTTCTATAAAAACCTGATATGCCCCCAGGGCATAACTTCAAACCTTTGCCCTGAGGGTTGCGGGGGAGTGTCCTCCTCAAAGAATATTTTCTATCTGGAAATCAACTACGCTGAACAAAATGGCTATTTCCAAATTTTCATTGGATGTGTTTGGATGAATGATGGATGTGTGGGGGGCGGGGGGGGCTAGTTGCCCTACAATCACTTTCGATTATTAAAAAGGACACTAGCCCTCTTTAATTTCCCATCAAATGAAGTTTTTGAAGTTTCGAAGTTTCTACGACAAGGTCTTCTATAAAAACTATATATGCGCCCAGGGCACAACTTAAAACCCTGCCCTGAGAGTATGGGGGGAGTTTCCTTCTCAAAAACATATTTTCTATCTGGAAATCAACTAGCCTACGCTAAACAAAATGGCTATCTCAAAATTTTTATTGAAAGTGTTGGGGTGAATGATGGACGTGGGGGGGGGGGCTAGTTGTCCTCCAATCACTTTCGACTATTAAAAAGGGCACTAGTCCTTTGAATTTCCAATGAAATGAGCCCCTTTTGAAGTTGCTATGACAACGCCTTCTATAAAAACCTTATATACACCAAAAACCCTTTCCCTGAGGGTTGTTGGGGAGTGCCCTCCTCAAAAACATATTTTCTATCTGTAAATCAACTATACTGAACAAAATGGCTATCTAAAAATTTTTATTTGATGTGTTTGGGGAAATTATGGGCGTGCGGGAGGGGCTAGTTCCCCTCCAATCACTTTCGACTATTAAGAAGAGAACTAGCCCTTTAGATTTCCAAGCGAATGAGCCTGTTTTGAAGTTTCTACGGCAACACCTTCTTATAAAAACCTTATATACCCCCAGGGCATAACTTAAAACCCTTGCCCTAAGGGTTGTGGGAGTGTCCTATTGGGGAGTGTCCTCCTAAAAAACAGATTTTCTATCTGGAAATCTTTAACGCTGAAAAAAATGGCTATCTGAAAATTTTGATTGGCTGTGTTTGGGGGAATGAGGGGCGTGTGGGAGGGGCTAGATCCCCTCCAATCACTTTCGACTATTAAGAAGGGAACTAGCCCTTTGAATTTTCAATCGAATGAGCCTGTTTTGAAGTTGCTACAACAATTCCTTCTTTTAAAAACTTTAGATGCCCCAAGGGCATAACTTAAAACCTTGGCCCTGAGGGTTGTGGGGGAGTATATTCTATCTGAAAATCAACTACACTGAACAAAATGGCTATCTCAAAATTTTGATTGGATGTGTTTGGGGGAATGATCGGCGTGGGGGACTGGTGGCCCTCCAATCACTTTCAACTATTAAAAAGGGCACTAGCCCTTTGAATTTCCAATCGAATTAGCCTTTTTTGAAGTTTCTATGACAATGCCTTCTTATAAAAAACTTAAGTGCCCCCAGGGCATAACTTAAAACCCTTGCCCTGAGGGTTGCGGAGGACTGTCCTCTGGGGGAGTATCCTCCTAAAAAACATGTTTTCTATCTGGAACTCAACTAGCCCACGCTGAACAAAATGGCTATCTCAAAATTCTGATTGGATGTCTTTGGGGGAATGATGGACGTGGGGGGTTAGCTGCCCTCCAATCATTTTCAACTATTAAAAAGGGCACTAGCCCATTGAATTCCCAATCGAATGAGCCTGTTTTGAAGTTTCTACGACAACGCCTTATATAAAAACCTTATATGCCCCAGGGCATAACTTAAAACCATTGCCCCAAGGGTTGTGGGGGAGTGTACTCCTCAAAAACATATTTCCTATCTGGAAATCAACTACGCTGGCCATCAACAAAATGGCCATCTCAAAATTTTGAATGGATGTGTTTGAGGGAACGATGAGCGCGGGGCGGGGCTAGTGGCCCTCCAATCACTTTCGACTGGTAAAAAGGGCACTAGTCCTTTGAATTTCAAATCGATTTAGCCTTTTTTGAAGTTTCTAAGACAACGCCTTCTATTAAAAGTTTATATGCGCCAAGGGCATAACTTAAAACCCTTGCCCTAAGAGTTGTGGGGGAGTGTCCTCATCAAAACATATTTTATATCTGGAAATCAACTAGCTAGCCTAAACAAAATGGTTGTCTCGAAATTTCGATTGGATGTGTTCGGGTGAATGATGGATGTAGGGGGGGCTAGTTGCCCTCCAATCTCTTTCGAATATTAAAAAGGGCACTAGCCCTTTGAATTTCCAATCAAATGAGCCCCTTTTAAAGTTTCTATGACAACGCCTTCTATAAAAACTTATATACCCCAGGACACAACTTAAAACCCTTGCCCTGAGAGTTGTGGGGGAGTGCCCTTCTCAAAAACATATTTTCCATCTGGAAATCAACTAGCCTACGCTAAACAAAATTGCTATCTCAAAATTTTGATTGGATGTGTTTTGGGAAATGATGGGCGTGCGGGAGGGGCTAGTTCCCCTCCAATCACTTTTGACTATTAAGAAGAGAACTAGCCCTTTGAATTTCCAATCGAATGAGCCTGTTTTGAAGTTTCTACGGCAACGCCTTCTTATAAAAACCTTATATACCCCCAGGGCATAACTTAAAACCCTTGCCCGGAGGGTCGTGGGGGAGTGTCCTTTGGGGGAGTGTCCTCCTAAAAAACAAATTTTCTATCTTGAAATCAACTAGCCTACGCTGAACAAAATGGCTATCTCAAAATTCTGATTGGATGTGTTTGGGGAATGATGGTCGTGGGGGTCTAGTTGCCCTCCAATCACTTTTGACTTTTAAAAAGGCACTAACCCTTTGAATTTCCATTCGAATGAGCCTGTTTTGAAGATTCTACGGCAGCCCCTTCTATAAAAACCTTATACGCCCCCAGGGCATAACTTAAAACATTTACCCTGAGGGTTGCGGGGGGGGGTGTCCTCCTTAAAAACATAATTTCTTCTGGAAATCAACTATGCTGAACAAAATGGCCATCACAAAATTTTGAAAGGATGTGTTTGGGGGTAGGATGGGCGTGGGGGGGGGGCTAGTGGACCTCCAATCACTTTTGACTATTAAAAAGGGCACTAGCCCTTTGAATTTCCAATCGAATTAGCCTTTTTTGAAGTTTCGACGACAACGCCTTCTATAAAATCCTTATCTGCACCCAGGCATAACTTAAAACCCTTGCCCTGAGAGTTGTGGGGGATTGTCCTTCTCAAAACATATTTTCTATCTTGAAATAAACTAGCCAACGCTAAACAAAATGGCTATCTCAAAATTTTGATTGGATGTATTGGATCGAAATTTTGATTGGAGTGTTTGGGTGAATGATGGACGTGGGGGGGGGGGCTAGTTGCCCTCCCGTCACTTTTGCATATTAAAAAGGGCACTAGTCCTTTGAATTTCCAATCAAATGAGCCCCTTTTGAAGTTTGTATGACAACATCTTGTGTAAAAACCTTGTATACCCCAAAACTTAACTTAGAACCCTTTCCCTGGGTGTTGTGGGGGAGTTTCCTCCTCAAAAACATATTTTCTATCTGGAAATCAACTACGCTGAACAAAATGGCTATCTCAAAATTTTTATTGGATGTGCTTGGGGGAATAATGGGTGTGCGGGAGGGGCTAGTTCCCCTCCAATCACTTTTGACTATTAAGAAGGGAACTAGCCCTTTGGATTTCCAATCGAATGAGCCTGTTTTGAAGTTTCTACGACAACGCCTTCTTATAAAAACCTCATATACCCCCAGGGCATAACTTAAAACCCTTGCCCTAAGGTTATGGGGGAGTGTCCTCCAAAAAATTATATTTTCTATCTGGAAATTAACTAGCCTAAGCTGAACAAAATGTCTATCTACAAATTCTGATTGGATGTGTTTTGGGGAATGATTGGTGGTGGGGGCTAGTTGCCCTCCAATCACTTTCAACTCTTAAAAAGGGCACTATAGATTTGAATTCCCAATTGAATGAGCCTGTTTTGAAGTTTCTACGACAACAACTTCTATAAAAACCTGATATGCCCCCTGGGGGCATAACTTCAAACCTTTTCCCTGAGGACTGCGGGGGAGTGTCCTCCTCAAAAACATATTTTCTATCTGGAAATCAACTACGCTGAACAAAATGGATATCTCAAAATTTTGATTGGATATGAGTAGTAATAGTGTATAAGGTTTCAGGGATACAATAATATACAGTGCAATTTGACGTGTACATTGCAAAAAGCTACCAATCCTTTTATATTATAGACCTTTTTGGGGTTCCACCCCTGTTTCTTGTCCTTTCAGATAAATGACCTGTTTTCCTTTTTCTTAATTACATTTGCTTATAGTATAATTTCAAAAGACAGGTTAAACTCCCGTTACTAAGCGATAGTGGTTTTGCAATAGGTAAGCTTTGAACCAAGTTTTATTTTTTTACTTTCTGGTTTGGGAGTCATTGAAAGATAAATCTAAGAGTTAGAATTGGATTTGAATGGGGATGTAGCTGATTGGCTGGGCCAAGCAGCGGTCCACCCATATGAACAGTGGTGTGTAAAATATTATTTTGTTTTAGTCTATGTTTTGACCCCGTTTGGGGAAGGAGTCTGCGTTTTGACCCCGTTTGGGGAAGGATATTTCTGTTGTTATATCTGACCCTTTTGGAAGAATAAAAGTAAGGTATTTTCTACAAACTGTGTACTATTTTCCGTAACCCAGGCAGGGTAGGAATAGATCTATGAGGTACCGTCATATTATATTGACAGGGAGGTTTGTTACCTCCAAGGAGAGAGTTAAGAGATTTTCTAGCCGTAACCCAAGGCGGGTACATTTGGCTTTAGAAAGTGGCTATTTGACCACTCGATCGCGTTACCATACCCTGGGACAGGGTATACTGTAAATAGGGTAGCACCAAACCCGATATTTGCAGAACCTGTGTGGTAGAACGGGCATAGCATTATAATTTGGGGCCGGGGCTTTCCCCTCCAATAAGTGGTGACACCCGTATATTACCACGCCAGTGGCGTTGTGGCCTACCAGTATAACACTGGTGGCAAAACACCACGAACAGTGGTGCCAGCGGTAGCTAGCACTACGAACATTGGTAGCAGCATAGAGAACCGTTGGGGTAAGAGCGGGAATCCCACTAACATTTGGGCCGACAAGGGATTCTCCCCTTCAAGTAAGTGGCATAGCACCCTTTGTGCGCCATTTTTACACCCCAATAAGTGGTGCCAGCGGTACCTACACATCCAATAAGTGGTGGCAGCAAGAACAGGAATTAGTAACAGAGTTGATAATAAAAGAATTCAGCGTTTTCGAAGAGACAACTAAGTTAGCCTAAATAGTGATAGTAGCCTATTGTGGTTACATATAAAGAAAAAAGAAAGAAATACTGAATCAATTAATACAATTATGAAGATCTATTATGGGCCATGCCTTGTGAGATCATAATTGAAAAATTTACGAATAAATATATCGCGCAACTAATTAGTATTCAAAAATATAAGGCTAAAATTGCTGCGTGTCAAAACAATTTTTCGCGAGAGACCGGAGGTTAAATGGATAAAAGAATTTTCATTTAGACTGAAGAGGTAATTTCAGTTAACAAAATTCTGAAATTATGTCGGACAGAGATCAGATTAACTCAATATCGAGAAGGAAGAGTGAAGCCCATAGAAAAAGTAGGAAAATAGAAAGAAAGGCTAATATGGAGGCCTTTGAGAGAGAGCACCGAGAATATGAGGGGAAAATGCAGGCTGAGAAAAATGAAATTAGAAAGAATAGAAAAGAGGACGAATTGGCTAGAGTATCCTATAAAGAAAGAGACATGAAAGAAAAGAAACGAAGAAGTGGAGAAGAAAAGGCCCAGTTGGAGGCTTTTGAGAGAGATCAACCAAAAAATTTCTGGTTTCTGGATGTATGGAGACCAACTAATCTTAAAAAGGCTAGCTATAGATTAAAAAGTCGTTCTAAGATATTTAGCAACCAAGAGTTTCTAAAAAGAATCTTGTCTAAAGACATTAATCATAGCAATACGGAGCTTTGGTTAAGAGTAGCAGAATTCAACGGAATTAGCAAGGCAGAAGATATTGCTCTCAAAATCCCTATGGAGGCTGATAAAAAGAGCTTAGAAATATATAAAGAAAGTCTTAAGGAAGACGAAAAAAAGTGACTATAGAACTTCGCTGTTATGTACCAGGCGTACAAAACAGCAGTCAGAGAAAATTGTCAACCCTACGAAGAGTTAAATAAGAGGGTTGACAAATTTCAGATGGAAATTAGTGGCTGGGTTCTTCTAATAATTAAGAAAAATTCTAGATCACAAAAAGCATATACCTCTACTTTACATAAAATAGTAGAAGAGAAAATAGAGGAGGAAAGACAAGAACGCATAGAGTCTGAAAGAAAAGCCAGAGAGCAAAAAGAGGAGGAAGATAGGAAACAAAGAGAGAACGATAAAAGAGAAAAAGAGACAGAAAGACAGGCCCGTACGGAGGCCGATAAAAATATTACCAGGATGTTGCAAAAACAATTGACAGACCAATGAAAACTCGTTGGGGAAATTCGCAAAGTGACGTTTTATCACAAGTTACTTATAGGCTGTCAGATAGCCATAATAATTTGTTTAAGAATCAATCGCGAGAAAAAGAAAATTACCAGACATTAAACACTTTTACGGGAAAACATGATACTTTGTTGACTGCGGGGGAAGGTAGACCGGCCCATAAAACAAATTGGGAGGCTGCACCGCCCTATCGGAAAAAAGAAAAGCTTGATAGTCAAAATGATGATAATCTGGTAAAAATTGATTTCTCAGACCCTTTTTCTAAAAATTGCCATAATAAAGAAAAGAAAGTAACCTATAAAAGATCGAATTGGGCTATAGCACATAATCAAGGAAATATTGACTAGTTTGTGAAATCGCATAAAATAGGAGGAAAATTAAACGGAAAATTTACCGAAATGGTAATTGACTCAGGGAGTGAGCAAACTTTTGTGCGGATGGACGTAATTAAAAATACGGAAATAGACCATAAAAATAATATTACAACATTATGTTATTATGGAGATAAGCACCAATGCCCGTCTGCTTGGGTAAGAATAGAAATTGCAAAGAAGAACGGTACGCTCCAGAGAAAAACGATAAAAGTAGGGTTAGTACATATGCTAGCAGTGGATGTTTTACTAGGAGGAGACTTTGGAGATATCTTTGCAGAAAATAGAAAACTTGAGTACATTTTTAATGAATATGCGACGCTAACAAGTACAGGCCAAAATGAAACGCTGATTTTACCAGAGAAAAAGGAGACGAAATTTATTGTACGCGCTTTTCCTCGGAAAGTTCGAGAAATTTTAGTAGAATATGAAAAACCAAATGTCGGAATGCAGTTCCCATTTGATAACGAACTATTTGCTTCGGCGGTAAGAATAAAAAAGACTAAAAGAGAGAAAAGAAACATTAAACGGAGCTACAATGAAGCAATTCAGTCAAAGATAGTGAACACCGGAGCTCAAATCAGATATAACGATGATTTATTATTTTGCGTGAACGACAGAATTGAGAAAAGTAGAGACGAAAAGAGGAATGCAAAGAAGAGACGACATTTTGAGATTAAGCCGGCAGTGGCGAAAACTAAAAAAATGTTGGATCGGCTTTGCCTTGAAAATAAAGATAATAAGGGAGGAATAGAGGTCAAAAACCCATGGAGAATAAAGCAAGATGGTTACAAAATAGAGATGAATGACCTACAACGGGTTGGGGGAAAGTTGGGAAATATGGAATGTCGAGTCGGATTGGAAAGATTTGGGAAGGAATCTGATATTGGTCGGATCAACTCAAAAGAGGGTTTGTTCCTTTATAAGGGGGAGGAATCCCTTGGAAAAGATCCCCTGCGGGAAGTCGCGAAAGATAGCCCTTTTCCTCAATGCACAACTGGCGGACAAGTTGTGATCCCTTTACCGAGATTTTGCCTTTCTGATCTGGAGTCCTTGGTGGATACTCTCTCCCAGTCACTTCATACTTCACCCAAACCTTTGTCCAGTAACCCTGTTTATAGCTGTTATTCTTCATGGGAATCGACAATTATTTCTGGCAAATTGTATTCAGTGGGAGATGTACCCAAATTTCATTTTCAATTAGCATCAACGCATATTCTGCATTTGATTATCCCAGGGGAGGGAACCCAGAAAAAAGGCGATTCTTGGTTCACTCAAAATTCTACTTCATTCCCTGTACTCTAATCGTTTTCATAGGCCTGGGTATTGTGGACCTTAGATTGTATGAAATAATGCCAAGGGGAAATTCACTTTTTTATTCAGATATGGGGTTGTTCCAACAGATAGAAATTAAGAGGCTTGTGCAGCCAATTGTTCACGATGGCTGGCATTATCATATGTGCCAGAAACTGATTCTCTGCTTCTCTCAAATGTAAATTCGGGACAGCAAGAATTTTTTTTGTTTTTGATTGTGCTACGCAAAATCATTGTCTACGAATCTTGAAGATTTCAACTTTCAAACATTAATGCGGATGCTATACGATTTAGACCATGGGGGTCCTACAGTAGAGACGTGTCGAGGACGACCGTTCCAGTGCCAAGCGGTGGAAGTAGCAGCCCAGAAACTGGTGGAAGAGAGAAAGCATGGATTTTGTAAAGTTGAAGGTAAGTGTTTATGTTTGTAAGGGTGGACCAAGGTAGTGCGTGGGCGGTCATTTATCTTACGGGGGGAGGTGTTGGGGTTCCACCCCTGTTTCATTTCCTTTTAGATAAATGACCTGTTTTCCTTTTTCTTAATTGCATTTGCTTATTTTATAATTTCAAAAGACAGGTTAAACTCCCGTTACTAAGCGATAGTGGTTTTGCAATAGGTAAGCTTTGAACCAAGTTTTATTTTTTACTTCCTGGTTTGGGAGTCATTGAAAGATAAATCTGAGATTTAGAATTGGGTTTGAACGGGGATGTAGCTGATTGGCTGGGCCAAGCAGAGGTCCACCCATATGAACAGTGGTGTGTAAAATATTATTATTTTTTAGTCTATGTTTTGACCCCGTTTGGGGAAGGAGTCTGCGTTTTGACCCCGTTTGGGGAAGGATATTTCTATTGTTATATGTGACCCTTTTGGAAGAATACAAGTAAGGTATTTTCTACAAACTGTGTACTATTTTCCGTAAGCCAGGCAGGGTAGGAATCGAGCTACGAGGTACCGTCCTTATTATATTGACCGGGAGGTTTGTTACCTCCAAGGAGAGAGTTAAGAGATTTTCTAGCCGTAACCCAAGGCGGGTATATTTGGCTTTAGAAAGTGGCTATTTGACCACTCGATCGCGTTACCATAACCTGGGACAGGGTATACTGTAAATAGGGTAGTACCAAACCCGATATTTGCAGAACCGGTGTGGTAGACACGGGCATAGCATTATAATTTGAGGCCGGGCTTTCCCCTCCAATAAGTGGTGACACCCGTATATTACCACGCCAGTGGCGTTGTGGCCAACCAGTATAACACTGGTGGCAAAAAACCACGAACAGTGGTGCCAGCGGTAGCTAGCACTACGAACATTGGTGGCAGCGAGTGAACTGTTGGGGTAAGAGCGGGAATCCCACGAACATTTGGGCCGACAAGGGGTTCTCCCCTTTGATTAAGTGGCTTAGCAACCTTTTTGCGCCATTTTTGCATCAATAAGTGGCGACACCCGTACTTACACTCCAATACACCTATAAAGTAAATAAACACGTTTTGAGAGTATAATTGTGATTTTATAACGCAAGGAGACTGCTTTTTGAGACACTTTCACCATAACATTTTTTTTTAACTAGAAACTAGAAATTATCAAACTGCGTATTTAGGAATAATTTTGTAGGAAAAGCTGTCTATCACCCATGCATTATCCAGTGTTCCATTTCTTTGAAGTATGTGCTATCAGACTGGTTTAGGTTTTTTTGGACAATTGCCTTTAGTCAAGACTAGTTTGTTAGGGATGTGTCGCTAGATAGCATTTGTGAATTGGATCGTATGAAGGTGGAGAAAAAAAGGGTATAGCATTTGCGAACTGGACTATACGAACGATATTAATTGAATAATAGGGAAAAATACAGAGCTAGATTAGGTTGGAATTGCACGAGGGTTGAGTTGCACGAGGGTTCAGTTAAAGAGGGCTCAGTTGCACGAGGGTTCAGATGCAAGGGGGTTCAGTTGCTTGGGGTTCAGTTACACGGGGATTCAGTTACAATGGAACCCACACAAAAACAATGGGGCACACACAAAAGCCAAATTAGGCCAGTGGCCTATGAGAAATCGTAAAATACCCAAGACATTGAACAAGTCCCAATGGGGCAAGTATTTATTTAATATAATGCTTGGAAGGGAAATTAAGTTTTGCGGGGGTGTAAAAATGGTACTTATTTAATATCCCGGTAAACGTACGACTAGAAATGCTTCAGGAGAAATAGACTATTGCTTCTTTTTGAACTAATCACAATTCCTTGACAAATATTTTTTTTTATTTTTACTTTATTGCTAATAGTCAAAACATTGCATTGTCTATGCCACACCAAACTAGCGAATAAGTAGAAATGGTGCTTATTTAGTACCCGCTAAACATGTGACTTGAAATGCTTCATTAGAAATAGGTTATTGCTAATGATACCTCCTCGACAGATATTTTTTCATTGTATTTTATAGCTATTAGCCAAACGTTGCGTTGTGTTTGCCACACCAACTAGTAAACATTTATCGGGTTTTTATTTTTTCTGTTCAATTATTTTCAGTGTGAGCCAATATAATGCTAGGGGGGAAATTAAGTTTTTAGGGGATAAAAATCGTACTTATTTAGTACCCAGTAAACATACGACTAGAAATTCTTCAGGAGAAATGCTTCAGTCACATGTTTAGCGGGTACATGTTAGTACCCGCTAAAAATGTGACTTGAAATGCTTCATTAGAAATAGGTTATTGCTAATGATACCTCCTCGATTGATGTTTTTTTTATTGTGTTATATAGCTATTAGCCAAACGTTGTGTTGTGTTTGTCACACCAACTAGTAAATATTTATCGGGCTTTTCGTTTTTTCTGTTCAATTATTTTTAGTGTAAGCCAATATTATGCTTGAGGGGAAATTAAGTTTTGAGGGGGGTAAAAATGGTACTTATTTAGTACCCGGTAAACATGTGACTTGAAATGCTTTATTAGAAATAGGTTATTGCTAATAATACCTCCTCGACAGATTTTTTTTATTGTATTTTATAGCTATTAGCCAAACGTTGCGTTGTGTTTGTCACTCAAACTAGTAAATATTTATCGGGTTTTTATTTTTTCTGTTCAATTATTTTCAGTGTAAGCCAATATAATGCTAGGGGGGAAATTAAGCTTTGAGGGGGGTAAAAATCGTACTTATTTAGTACCCGGTAAACATGTGACTTGAAATGCTTCATTAGAAATAGGTTATTGCTAATGATACCTCGTCGACAGATTTTTTTTAATGTATTTTATAGCTATTAGCCAAACGTTGCGTTGTGTTTGTCATACCAACTAGTAAATATTTATCGGGCTTTTATTTTTTCTGTTCAATTATTTTCAGTGTAAGCCAATATATTGCTAGGGGGGGAAATTAAGTGTTGAGGGGGGTGTAAAAAATGGTACTTATTTAGTAGCCGGTAAACATGTGACTAGAAAAGACTGAAATTTATTTTTATTTTTAGGACTCAGACATTCAGGCATCAAGTGAAAAACGAGCAAAGCTCAATCATGAGACTAGCAGCACTGACATGAATTTGATGAGAGAAAGCGTAATTCACTATGCCCCACGAACACTTTGTAGCAAGCTAGCTGTAGCTTCTATGGTGAGCACCATTTATCAGATAGCTTAGGGGGTTCAGTGGCACAGGGGGTTCAGTTGTATATGGGTTCAGTTATACGGGGGTTCGATTATACGGGGAGCTCACTTGCACGGAGGTTCACTTGCACGACGGTTCAGTTACACGGTGTTTAGTTAAATGGGGTGGAGTTGCGCGAGGGTTGATTTGCATGAGGGTTCAGTTAAAAAGGGCTCACTTGCACGAGGGTTCTGATGCTTGGGGTTCAGTTACACGGGGATTCAGTTACAATGGAACCCATACAAAAACAATAGGGCACACACAAAAACCAAATTAGGCCAATGACCTATGAGAAATCGTAAAATACCCAAGAAAATGAACAAGTCCCATTGGGACAAGTATTTAGTGAATATAAAGCTAGGAAGGGGAATTAAGTTTTGAGGGGGGTGTAAAAATGGTACTTATTTAATATCCCGGTAAACATACGGCTAGAAATGCTTCAGGAGAAATAGACTATTGCTTCTTTCTGAACTAATTGCAATTCCTTGACAAATATTTTTTTTTTTTATTTTATTGCTATTAGTCAAAACATTGAATTGTCTATGCCACACCAAACTAGCGAATTTTTATCATAGCTTTTTAGGTGTTCAACTTTTTTTTGCGTATCTTGAAATAACATGAAATATGTGTATGGCTCTAACAATTGTACTCTATGCTTGCTCAAAGACACGATGCGGCTTTCCCACTGGTACTCTATGGCGGGTTATTGACACTACCTAGTTTACTGGATATATTAAATCAGTAATTTTTACGGAGTGGAACGATAAACATATAAGTTATATCTTTAAAAAAGTGAAGATGGAGCATCTTGAGAAAGTGTGTTCACATGATAGTGTTATTGTAGCATTGAATGCTGACAAGGAGAAGTATTTGAACTATGAAACAAGTACAAGTGGTAGCACTATTGGAAATGTATACGGGCATTGTCATGATAGTAAGAAATTATATTTCTTTGGAGTACCAAATAAATTCCATTGTACAAATGGTGGATATGCGAGAGCGAGATATCCATAGGTGATCGCATTCAAAGAGAATGTCAACATAAAAATAATAGTTGATGAAGAGGGGTGTCTTCTTGCTAATAATTCTGGTAACATGCTACCTGTTGATAGAACCTATCGTCATCTTTTAGGTATTAGCATTCAAATGAAAGCAAAGGGGAAAAGGAAGGTCATCTGCTGCGCTAATTTCATAAACCATATCTTGTCTACGTGCCGGAACTGTTACCTGTGTAAAAATAAAGTGATAAGAGACAGTGAAATTTCCAGAAAAATAAAAAGGGCATTGGTAGAAAATATCACTAAGGAAAATAAAGATGAATCGATGAAAACCAAACTGACAGAAAACGTTACTAACATCATTGATCAAACAGTCAATGAACCAAAAATTAGCAAAGACGAAAAGCATATTGAGCCTGTCGATGACACATCTGTAAAAATTATGTCTGACTCAAAATGGAATAATGATTATTCTACTGATTACGAACTTAGATAAGACAATACCTATAGTATCAAGAGAGAACATGGCGAACCATTTTATGGAACAGATTCAAAATGTCCAAAGTTGTTCATTGATATTAATAATGTATGATAATGTATCTACCATATATTTATATTAATATCATACATGTTATTATTTCATTAAAAATATGTTATCTATTACCTTGTTATATTTCCATTATTTGTAAGGTACGCTAGGAGATTCACAGAGCTTTGATTAGAAACAAAAGCAAATACAAATACATAGATTCAGACATAGAAACCGACAAAGACAAGCACTGGGAGAAGCAAACATCAGCCCCACGCACACACATACACACACACACACACACACACACACACACACACACACACACACACACACACACACACACACACACACACACACACACACACACACACACACACACACACACACACACACACACACACACACACACACACACACACACACACACACACACACACACACACACACACACACACACACACACACACACACACACACACACACACACACACACACACACACACACACACACACACACACACACACACACACACACACACACACACACACACACACACACACACACACACACACACACACACACACACACACACACACACACACACACACACACACACACACACACACACACACACACACACACACACACACACACACACACACACACACACACACACACACACACACACACACACACACACACACACACACACACACACACACACACACACACACACACACACACACACACACACACACACACACACACACACACACACACACACACACACACACACACACACACACACACACACACACACACACACACACACACACACACACACACACACACACACACACACACACACACACACACACACACACACACACACACACACACACACACACACACACACACACACACACACACACACACACACACACACACACACACACACACACACACACACACACACACACACACACACACACACACACACACACACACACACACACACACACACACACACACACACACACACACACACACACACACACACACACACACACACACACACACACACACACACACACACACACACACACACACACACACACACACACACACACACACACACACACACACACACACACACACACACACACACACACACACACACACACACACACACACACACACACACACACACACACACACACACACACACACACACACACACACACACACACACACACACACACACACACACACACACACACACACACACACACACACACACACACACACACACACACACACACACACACACACACACACACACACACACACACACACACACACACACACACACACACACACACACACACACACACACACACACACACACACACACACACACACACACACACACACACACACACACACACACACACACACACACACACACACACACACACACACACACACACACACACACACACACACACACACACACACACACACACACACACACACACACACACACACACACACACACACACACACACACACACACACACACACACACACACACACACACACACACACACACACACACACACACACACACACACACACACACACACACACACACACACACACACACACACACACACACACACACACACACACACACACACACACACACACACACACACACACACACACACACACACACACACACACACACACACACACACACACACACACACACACACACACACACACACACACACACACACACACACACACACACACACACACACACACACACACACACACACACACACACACACACACACACACACACACACACACACACACACACACACACACACACACACACACACACACACACACACACACACACACACACACACACACACACACACACACACACACACACACACACACACACACACACACACACACACACACACACACACACACACACACACACACACACACACACACACACACACACACACACACACACACACACACACACACACACACACACACACACACACACACACACACACACACACACACACACACACACACACACACACACACACACACACACACACACACACATTTTTATTTTTTGAATTAATTAGCATTTAAAATAGCTAATTTTTTAATTAGCATTTTTTGAAGTTTCTACGACAACGCCTTCTATAAAAACTATATATGTGCCCAGGACACAACTTAAAACCCTTGCCTTGAGAGTTTTGGGGGAGTGCCCTTCTCAAAAACATATTTTCCATCTGGAAATCAACTAGCCTACGCTAAACAAAATGGTTATCTCAAAATTTTGATTGGATGTGTTGGGGTGAATGATGGACGTGGGTGAGGGGCTAGTTGTCCTCCAATCACTTTTGACTATTAAAAAGGGCACTAGTCCTTTGAATTTCCAATCAAATGAGCCCCTTTTGAAGTTTCTATGACAACGCTATCTATAAAAACCTTATATACCCCAGGACATAATTTAAAAACCTTTCCCTGAGGGTTGTTGGGGAGTGTCCTCCTCAAAAATATATTTTCTATCTGGAAATCAACTATACTGAACAATGTTGCTATCTCAAAATTTTAATTGGATGTGTTTGGGGAAATGATGGGCGTGCGGGAGGGGATAGTTCCCCTCGAATCACTTTCGACTATTAAGAAGGGAACTAGCCCTTTGAATTTCCTAGAACAACGTCGAATTTCCAAGAACAAAGTTTCTAGAACAACGCTTTCTTATAAAAACCTTATATGACCCCAGGGAATAACCTAAAACCCGTGCCCTGAGGGTTGTGGGGGAGTGTCCTCTTAAGGAGTGTCCTCCTAAAAAAATATTTCCTATCTGGAAATCAACTAGCTTACGCTAAACAAAATGGCTATAACAAAATTTTGATTGTATGTGTTTGGGGGAAGGATGGATGGGGGGGGGGCTATTTGCCCTCCAATCACTTTCGACTATTAAAAATGGCACTAGACCTTTGAATTTCCAATCAAATGTGCCCTTTTTGAAGTTTCTAAGACAACGCCTTCTATAAAAACCTTATATGCCCCCAGGGCATAAATTAAAACCTTTCCCTGAGGGTTGCTGGGGAGTGTCCTCCTCAAAAACATATTTTGTATCTGGAAATTAACTCGGCTGAACAAAATGACTATCTAAAAAATTTGATTCGATCTGTTTGGCGGAATGATGGGGGGGGGGGGCTAGTTGCCCTCCAATCACATTCGACTTTTAAAAAAGGCACTAGCCCTTTGAATTTCCAATCAAATGATCCTGTATTGAAGTTTCTACGACAACGCCTTCTATAAAAACCTTATATGCCCCCAGGGCATAACTGAAAACCTTTGCCCTGACAGTTGTGGGGGAGCGTCCTTCTCACAACATATTTTCTATCTGGAAATAAACTAGCCAACGCTAAACAAAATGGCTATCTCGAAATTTTGATTGGATGTATTTGGGTGAATGATGGACGTGGGGGGGCTAGTTGCCCTCCCATCACTTTCGAATATTAAAGAGGGCACTAGTCCTTTGAATTTCCAATCAAATGAGCCCGTTTTGAAGTTTCTATGACAACGCCTTTTGTAAAAACCTTATATACCCCAGGACTTAATTTAGAAACCTTTCCCTGGGGGTTTTTGGGGAGTGTCCTCCTCAAAAACATATTTTCTATCTGGAAATTAACTACGCTGAACAAAATGGCTATCTCAAAATTTTTATTGGATGTGCTTGGGGGAATGATGGGTGTGCGGGAGGGGCTAGTTCCCCTCCAATCACTTTTGACTATTAAGAAGGGAACTAGCCCTTTGGATTTCCAATCGAATGAGCCTGTTTTGAAGTTTCTACGACAACGCCTTCTTATAAAAACCTTATATACCCCCAGGGCATAACTTTATACCCTTGCCCTGAGGTTGTGGGGGAGTGTCCTCTGGGGGAGTGTCCTCCTAAAAATCATATTTTCTATCTTGAAATCAACTAGCCTAAGCTGAAAAAAATGGCTATCTCAATTTTCTGATTGGACGTGTTTTGGGAAATGATGGGCATGGGGGGCTAGTTGCCCTCCAATCACTTTCAACTCTTAAAAAGAGCACTATAGATTTGAATTCCCAATCGAATGAGCCTGTTTTGAAGTTTCTACGACAACACCTTCTATAAAAACCTGATATGCCCCAGGGCATAACTTAAAACCGTTGCCCTGAGGATTGCAGGGGAGTGTCCTCTTCAAAAACAAATCTTCTATCTGGAAATCAACTACGCTGAACAAAATGGCTATCTCAAAATTTTGATTGGATGTGTTTAGGGGAATGATGGGCATGGGGGGGGGGGCTAGTGGCCCTCCGATCACTTTCGACTATTCAAAAGGGCACTAGCCCTTTGAATTTCCAATCGAATTAGCATTTTTTGAAGTTTCTACGACAACGCCTTTTATAAAAACTATATATGCGCCCAGGACACAACTCAAAACCCTTGCCCTGAGAGTTGTGGGGGAGTGCCCTTCTTAAAAACATATTTTCTATCTGGAAATCAACTAGCCTACGCTAAACAAAATGGCTAACTCAAAATTTTGATTGGATGTGTTGGGGCGAATGATGGACGTGGGTGAGGGGCTAGTTGCCCTCCAATCACTTTTGACTATTAAAAAGGGCACTAGTCCTTTGAATTTTCAATCAAATGAGCCCTTTTTGAAGTTTCTATGACAACGCCTTCTATAAAAACCTTATATACCCCAGGAAATAACTTAAAACCCTTTTCCTGAGGGTTGTTGGGGAGTGTCCTCCTCAAAAATATATTTTCTATCTAGAGATCAACTATACTGAACAAAATGGCTGTCTCAAAATTTTAATTGGATGTGTTTGGGGAAATAATGGGCGTGCGGGAGGGGCTAGTTCCCCTCCAATCACTTTCGACTATTAAGAAGGGAACTAGCCCTTTCAATTTCCAATCGAATGAGCCTGTTTTGAAGTTTCTATGAGAACGACTTCTTATAAAATACTTATATGCCCCCAAAGCATAACTTAAAGCCCTTGCTCTGAGGGTTGTGGGGGATTGTCCTGTGGGTGAGTGTCCTCATAAAAAAAAGGATTTCTATCTTGAGATAAACTAGCTCATGCTTGACAATGAGTCTATCTCACAATTTTGAGTGCATGTGTTTGGGGGAAGAATGGGCGTGGGGGGCATGCTGCCCTACAATCATTTTCAACTATTAAAAAAGACATCAGTCCTTTGAATGTCAAAATGAATGATTCTTTTTTGAAGTTTCTACGACAACGCCTTCTATAAAAACCTTATATACCCGCAGGGCATAACTTAAAACCCTTTCCCTGAGAGTTGTGGGGGTGTGTCATTTTCAAAAACATATTTTCTTTCTGGAAATCAACTAGCTTACGCTAAACAAAATGGCTATCATAAAATTTCGATTGTATGTGTTTGGGCGAATGATGGATGTGGGGGGGGGGGGTTCGGCTAGTTACCCCCCAATCACTTTCGACTATTAAAAAGGGCACTAGCCCTTTGAATTTCCAATCAAATGAGCCCTTTTTGAAGTTTCTATGACAACACCTTCTATAAAAACCTTATATGCCCCCAGGGCATAAATTAAAACCTTTCCCTGAGGGTTGTAGGGGAGTGTCCTCCTCAAAAACATATTTTGTATCTTGAAATTGCCCTCCAATCACTGGGGGGCTAGTTGCCCTCCAATCACTTTCGACTATTAAAAAGGGCACTAGCCCTTTGAATTTCCAATCGAATGAGCCTTTTTTGAAGTTTCTTCGACAAGGCTTTCTATAAAAACCTTATAGGCCCCCAGGGCATAACTTAAAACCTTTGCCCGGAGGGTTGTGGGGGAGTGTCCTCCCCAAAAATATATTTTCTATTTGGAAATCAACTACGCCGAACAAAATGGCTATCTCAAACTTTTGATTGGATGTGTTTGGGGGAATATGGGGTGGGGGGGGTGCCCTCCAATCACTTTTGACTATTAAAAGCGGCACTAGTCACTGCAATTTTCAATCGAATGAGCCCTTTACTAAGTTTCTACGACAACTCCTTCGATATGAAGTGCCCGGGTATGGAGAAAAAACCAAAAACACATTATGCCCACATCGTTCTTTACTTAGGCAGCGCTAGCGCGCTGCCTATGATTCGTTCTAAACTAATATACTCAGTCGTTCCTGAGTTACACCCTTTTGACCACCCATATACACATAACCTGTTTAGAATTAGTTCCTTACACATAGCCTGGTTTGAATACTCCTCCCAATACTCCCTGAAAGACTCACCTTAATGCCCTTCGTATTTTGGGGAACAAAATGGCTATATCAAAGTTTTTATCAGAAGAATTTGGGGAAAAAAGGGCCTTTGATGGCTAGTACTCCTATCACTTTTGACTCATAAAAATGGAACTAGAACTTTCGATTTAAAAATGAATGAGCCTTCTCCGAAGTACATAAGATCATCCCTTCTATAAAAGACTAATATGTTAATAATGGATATTTTGCATAGCTTACAGCCCTTGCCCAGGGGGCTGTGGGGGGTGTCAGCCTCGGGGGCACAGTTATTTGACCTTTTACTTATTTTATCAAAATTTCTATCTCAAAATTTGCATCAGATCCATTAGGAGGAAAGAGGGCTTGGGGGGGGGGGGGGGTAGTTGCCCTTCGATCGTTTTTTACTCTTGAAAAGAGCACTAAAACTTCTGATTTCAAATCGGATGTGCCACATCGGAAGTTTATGCGACCACCTCTTCCATATGAAGTGCCTCTGAGAATAAAAACAACATTAAAGCTATTTAAGGTTTTTATTCATCTGTGTTTGGATCTGTTATCTGTATGTTTGCTATGATTGTTAATTTTAATTTCTGTTTGTTTTGGGTTTCTTTTATTCTTTAATAGTGATTTCTGATCGTTATGATTTTGAACTAAAATAAAAAATAATTTATGCTGATCTTGAGTTTAATATGTCTCTTTACTTTCCTTTGAAGTGCTTCTTTTAGTGCAAAGTCTTTTAATTTTTTATATAATCTTTGGACTGTTTTGAGCGAAATGGCTATCTCAAAATGTCGATCAGATTCATTTGAAGGAAAAGCGTGTAAAGGGTGGGACTGGTTGCCCTCCGACCACTTTTGAGTCTAAAAAAGGGAACTAGACCTTTGAATTTATAATCAAATGATCGGGCTCCGAAGCTTATACAACCACCCCTTTGATAAATACCTTAGTGCTCCCGGGGCATAGCTTATAACCCTTGCCCCCGAGATGTAGTGGACTGTTTCTACCTTGCTGGAGGCAGTGCTGTGTCATAATTGGACTATTTTGAACAAAATAGCTATCTGAAAATTTTGATCGGATTTATTTAGCGAAAAAAAGTTGTGGGGGGCTAGTTGCCCTCCAATCACTTTTTATTTTTAAAAAGGAAAATAGATATTTCCAGTCTGAACCAAATGAACCTCGTCCAAAGTTTCTACCACCACCCTTTCCATAATAACCATATACTTACAACCCCTGTCCTCGGATTTTGGGGGTTTGTGTCAACCCTGGAGGCATTTTATATTATCTGTGGTGTATTTTAACAAGACGAGATTCTCAAAATTTTGAGCGGATGCGTTTGGGGAAAAGAGGACGTGGGGGGGGGGGGGTCTATTTGCTCTTTGATCCCATTTGAACCATAAAAAGCGAACGAGAACTTTCAATTTCCAAACAAACGAGCCTCCTGTAAAGTTTAAACAACAACCATTTCGATAAGAACACTATATGCCGCCAGGGAATAAGCCTCCTCCAAAGTTTCTACCGTCACCATTTCCGTAAAAACCTTATATGTCCCCAGGGCATATCATACAACACTTGCACCTTGGCTCTGGGGGGTCGACCCTGGATTTTTTTATATGGTCTTTAGACAATTTAGAACCAATGGTTATCTGAAGACTTTTATGAGATGCATTTGGATAAAAGAGAGTGAGGGGGGAAGGGACTGTTGCTCTTCGATTACTTTTGACCGTTAAAAAGGCACTAGAACTTCCAATTTCCAATAGAAGGAGCCCCCTCCAAAGTTTATACGACCACTTCCTCGACCTGGGTGTCAGCGTGAGTGCAAGTTTGAGTGTTAGTGAGTGAGTCTGAGTGCAAATGTGAGTTAGTGAGTGTGAGTGAGGGAGCGAGTGTGAGTAAGTGAGTTTAAAGGAATGAGTGAGTGAGTGTGTGTGATTTTGAACCCCCTGTAAGGGTAAACGTTTATACAGCCACTCTTTCCAAAAAAGCTTACGTGCCCCCGGTGCATAATTAAAATTCTTACCCTCGGGCTCAGGGGGGGGGGGCTGTGTCAACCCCGGAGGCATGTCGTATGATCTTGGGCTATTTTGAACCAAATGACTATGTCGAAATTTCAATCAAATGAATTTGGGGAAAAGAGGGCCTAGGAGCTAGTTGCCCTCCGATTACTTCTGACTCTTAAAATGGGCACTAGAGTTTCCAATTTCTATATAAATGAGCCTCCTACAAAGTTTATACGACCGCCCCTTCCAAAAGAACCTAATATGCCCCCCGGGACAAAACTTACAACATTTGCCCACGGGCTCTGGGGGTTTGTGCCAGCCTTGCAGTTATTGTTATCGGATCTTTATACTATTTTGAACAAAATAGATATCTCCAAATTTTTTTTCAGATACACTTGAGGAAAAGATGGCGTGCAGGGAAAAAGTTGTCCACCGATCACTTTTGACGCTTCTAAAGGACACTGGAACTTCCGATTTCAAATCGAATTAGCCCCCTCCAAAGTTTATGCGACCAACCCTTCCATATGAAGTATCTCTGGGGAAAAGTATCTTTGGGTTGTCTTTACTATAGGCAACGCTATGACGTTGACTCTGATAAAAATTAAATAAAAACAACAAGTTTTTTCAACTGAAAGTAAGGAACAACGTCAAAATTTAAAACGAACGGAAATTATTATGTATATAAAATGAGATATCCCCTTCTTAATACGCCGCTCTTTAAATTTCCCCCTCCACCACAAGAAAAGCCTCCATTTAAATTTCCCCTTGCACAAAATCATCACCCCTAACCCAGGAAATTAACCCCTAACATTTCCATCTTCGCTACAAATTTCCCCAGAAAATTTTTTGCTGACGATTGAGCCTGAAAAATTCTCCTTTCAATACTTTTATTTGAAAAAGACAGGTCATATATTTTATTTTGACCTTTTTCAAGTCCGCCAGAAATTTCCCCTGTGCGAAACATTTTTCTTATAAATCCACTCCCCCCCCCACCAATTGAGAATTTACCCTGGTGATAATCCCCCATTGAGTTACACTGGAGTTACAATAAATAAACGAGTCATACTCAAAACGAGCAAAAATTAACTTGAGTAGGGCTCAAAACCCCTATGCCTTCCCAAGGCAAGAACATAACCTGCACTTTACTGAAAAAATATAATGTTTTTATTTTTATAACTTTTATAAATTAAATAATATTAACATTTTGATTACTAAATATCTTTATGTGTATATTAAACTGACAATGCACATTCATCTATATTTTTTCAGTAAAATGCAAATTATGTTCTGGCCATGGGAATGCATGAGGGTTTTGAGCCCTATTCATGTTAATTTCTGCTCGTTTCCAGTATAACTCGGTTAGTAATTGTAATTTCTGTTCAGTTTGGGTTTCATTTATTTATCGATGCTGACTTGTGGTAGTTTTATGCTTGGTAGATTATTTGATTTTATTTTGGCTCATTTTTGGTTTAATGGAGCTTTTTACTTTTCTTTGAAAATCTCATTTAGTTTTGTTTTTTTTAATTAATTTCTGTTTGTTTTATATTGACACAGTCTTTTCAGGGAAAACAAAAATTATTCTTTAAATATTTTTGTTTTTCTAAAACTTTATAATTTGGCCCTCTATTTGTATGCTGGAATTTTCAGCAATTTTTAACAACATACACCCTTTTAAAAATCTGGACACAAATGAAAGTGTTTAATTAACTTTCATACCTCGTCTAGTTGACCTGAGATAGAAAGCTTTATACCATTCGCAAAAAATCTGTTTACTTTCTTTGATAGCTTGGATACATTTACGCTATTTTGATTTGAATAAATTTTAAGAGCAGAAGTAGCCCCGAAAGTTTGAACATAATACCCTCAGTCGCTCATGGGATACTGCTGAGATGCCTTATTCAGAATTAGCATTAACACAGTGCATTTTGATTTAATCTTAAGGCAACATTTGGTTTAGGACATAATGGGAAAATGGGAGGATGGGCGTGGGAGGGGGACTAGTTACCCTCTAATCACTTTCGACTATTAAAAAGGGCATTAGCCCTTTCAATTTCCAATCGGGTGAGACCTTTTCGAATTCCTAAGAAAAGTCCTTCGATACGAGGTGCCCATGTATAAAAAAAAAAAAAAAAATAACAATACATTGTACCCACATCGATCTTTACTATTAAAATGTCAAGCCTTCCAATCACTTTTGACTATTAAAAAGGGTACTAGCGCTTTCAATTTCCAATCGAATGAGCTCTTTTTCAGTTTCTACGACAACACTTTCTATAAAAACCTTATATAACCCCAGGACATAAATTACGATCCTTGCCCTGAGGGCTGTGAGGGGGTTGTTATCCTCAAAGACCTAATTTCTAGAACTTTCAACTACGTTAAACAAAATGGCTGTATCAGAACTTTGATTGGATGTATTTGGGAAATGGTGGGCGTGAGAGGGGCGTTAGTTGCTCTCCAATCACTTTCAACTATTAAAACAGGCACTAGCCTTTTCAATTTCCAATCGAATGAGACCTTTTGAAGTTTCTACGACAACGATTTCAATAAAAACCTTATATGCCCCCAGGGCATAACTTACAATCCTTGCCCTGAGTGCTGGGGGGAAGGAGGTGTCATTCTTGAAGACCTAATTTCCAGAAATTTCAACTACGTTGAAGAAAATTGCTATTTTAAAATTTTGATTGGATGTGTTTGGGGAAATGGTGGGTGTGAGAGGGGTTTAGTTGCCCTCCAATCACTTCCAACTATTATAAAGGGAACTAGTCCTTTCACTTTCCAATTGAATGAGCCCCTTTTGAAGTTTCTACGACAACGTTTTTTGTAAACTCTTTATATGCGCCAGGGTATAACTTACAACCCCTTGACCTGAGGGCTGTGAGGGAGCTGTCATCCTCAAAGACATAATTTCCGGACCTCTTAACTACGCTGAACAAAATGGCAATCTAAAATTTTTCATTGGATGTATTTGGGAAAAAAGTGGGCGTGAGAGGGGGGTTAGTTACCCTCAAATGACTTTCGACCATGAAAAAGGGCACTAGCCCTTCGAATTTCCAATCGAATGAGCCTTTTTTCAAGTTTTTACGACAAATCTTTCAAGAACAACCTTATATACACCCAGGGCATAACTTACAACCCTTGCCCTGAGGGCTGTTGGGGGAGTGTCATCCTCTTAGATATAATTTCCGGACCTTTCAACTACTTTGAACAAAATGGCTATGTCAAAATTTTGATTGGATGCGTGACTATTAAAAAGGGCACTAGCCATTTCAATTTCCAATCGTATGAGCCCTTTTTGAAGTTTCTACGACAACACTTTCTATAAAAACCTTATATGCCCCCAGGGCGTAACTTACAACCCTTGCCCTGAGGGCTGTGGGGGTTTGTCATCCTCAAAGACCTAGTTTCCAGAACTGTCAACTACGCTGAACATAATGGCTATCTCTAAATTTTGATTGTATGTGTTTGGGGAAAAGATGGGCGTGAGAGGGTTGATAGTTGCCCACCAATTACTTTGGACTATTAAAAAGGGCAATGACCTTTTGAATTTCCAATCGAATGAGCCCTTTTTGAAGTTTCTAAAACAAAGCTTTCTATAAAAACCTCATATGCACCCAGGGCATAGCTTACGACACTTGCCCTGACGGCTGTGGGGATGTGTCCTCCTCAAAAACATATTTTCTATCTGGGAATCAACTACGCTGAACAAAATGGCTATCTCAAAATTTTGATTGGATGGGTTTGGGTAAATGGAGGGCTTGAGGGGGGGGGGGTTTGCACTCTAGTCACTTCCGACTATTAAAAGGGCAATAGTCCTTTCAGTTTCAAATCGAATGATCCCCTTTTGAAGGTGGGCGTGAGAGGGTTGATAGTTGCCCTCCAATCACTTTCAACTATTAAAAAGTGCACTGGCCTTTTGAATTACCAAACGAATGAGCCCTTTTTGAAGTTTCTACGACAACGCTTTCTATAAAAGCCTTACATGCCCCAGGGTATAACTTACAGCCCCTTGACCTGAGGGCTGTGAGGGGGTTGTCAAAGCTTTCTATAAAAACCTTATATGCCCCAAGGAAATAACTTATAATCCTTGCCCTTAGGGCCATTGGGGTGTTTCCTCCTCAAAAATATAATTTCTATCTAAAAATCAACTACGCTGAACAAAATGGCTATCCCAAAATTTTGATTGGATGTGTTTGAGGAAATGGTGGATGTGGAAGGGGTGTTAGTTGGCCTCCAATCACTTTCGACTATTAAAAAGGGCACAAGCCCTTCCAATTTCCAATCGAATGAGCTCTTTTCGAAGTTTCTACGACAACTCCTTCGATACGAAGTGCACTGGTCTAAGACCAAGAAACCAAAAAAACAAGAAGAATAATACATTGTCCCCAAATCGTTCTCTACTTGAATATCATAGGCAGCGCAATAGTGCTGACTATAATATTCATTTTGGGGTTCATTTTTTTATTGATTAATTTCTGGGTTTTTTTTCGTGACTTTTAACTGCTACTCTTCAGTTTTGATATAGATCGGGGCTTTTCTTTGAATAAAAGACTTTAAAAAAAAATTCATATCGGAAAAGATAGGATTTAGAAAGATATTTCCTTGTCTCATTTTTCCTCGTTTGTTGTTTTGCCACATCAGTTACCTTTTAATACGTTGACAAATTTTCAGGGGACCTTTCTATATCCTTTCTAGTCTTTTTATAACGACAGCAATCGAAATAATAGGAAATTCGGAAAAATTCTCAATTTCCTTTTGGGAATCAAGAATGGCTGATAAAAAGACACGCTCCAAATTAAATGCCTTTTTAGTTCCCCTGATTACGAAAATTGTTCCCGGTATTTTCAAAAGAATCGATCACTTTGCTTTTCAATCCAAAGAACACTTTTGCTGATCATAGGCAACATTTCCAACACATTATGTTTGCTTCACAACTGAAGCTTAACTGAATAGAACTTAATCGCTTTGGTAATGACAATTAGCCTAATAATATTGCTAATAGGTAACACTTGATGATCCCTAACCGACGTAAACGCCCAACAGGAGGGCTGGAATAACTTTTTTTGAAGAAAACTTTGATATTTTGGTGTTTTCGTTACACCTGCCTGATCTTAGAAAAGACTTGTCGCAACGGCTTCATATTTTCGCACATTATGGAAGCAGGTGTTTCACATATACAGTATAATCACCAATCGTACGCATTTGAATGCAATGCATCTAGATTCAATAGAAAACAGACATAATTGCACAAGCGTTACGAGAAAACGAAACAATCTCTTAAAATCAAGATCCTATTAACCATTATCACTTTCCACTAACGTCGTGAGTTTCCTTCCAGGCTCAGAAGATTTTTGTCCAAACCCCATAACAGAAAAATCAAAAATGTCCCGATAAAAAAGAATCTACATCTTGAGACCATGGTTCTACTTTACCGGGGCTTTCAGTTGAATAAGAGGTTTAGTTTCTTATAATATGTCAGAACTTACTCAACTGCCCAAATCATACGTAGGAAACTATTAAGTAGGGAAAAAAAAGTTTTGTTTTTCAAATGAAAGTAGCAAACGATGTTAAAACTTATAAATAACAATAAATATGGCATGTCTGGGAGTTTTGCCCCCTCAACTTGATAAAGTTTGACTGGTACTTCCTAAAAGCTTGGTAGAGGGCATCAAATGTATCCAATTGGTAACTGACGCTACTACATTAATCGACACCCTTTTCAAAACATTTGGGATTTAAAGGACGTGCAAATAGATAAGTCCTTCATTCTCGAAACGTGTAATAACATTCTTTTTTTTATTTATACAACTAACCAATAGTAATTTGTTCCATATATTAACCGTTATTTTGTATGCACTATGCATCTATTTAAAGACGAGTATAGCAACGCGCAGCAGTCTATTCTCTAAGACATTTTTACCTCTTATTACCTGACAGAACCAACAGATTTTGTTTTGTGGCACAAAACGATGTAAATCGGCCTTTCGCTAGGGCGCAGTCGGAAACTTCATTTGTGGTGGGATATCTGACGAGAGTAACTATCTCCCAGTAGTTCAAAGTCGAATGAATATATCAAAATTTCATTCGATAGCATTTTGGCTTGAATAAAGCCGAAATATTAGTTTCTGATATAGTGTCGGAAAATCATCAGGAGCGCCCCCTTATTTTGGGGACGTTTCCCCCTTTACTTAAAATCATTGCGATTTTTTATGCTAATAACTTTTGTTGGTAATTTAAACGTATGAAATTTTGCATATTTGTAATCACCATAAAAAGATGATTCTGTTGATGTAAGTACTCTTACCGAAATTCCATTTTTCCGGGTTTTGTCACCACAAAATGTTGACTACTTAAGGAACAAAATTGTCTCAGTTCACCTAGACAGCCTTAACGCTAGGAAAAAAAACGATAATAAAAGAGACACAAAAGAAAGTTTCTAATAAAACCAAAGGAATCACGAGTTTTGAAATTTTAGACCCAGAGCCAAGAGTTTTACGAGAAAGTTTTAAAGTATTAAACCTAAATTGCATGGCAACTCTATATTAGACAGAGTGATGTTTTCAAAATAAGAGACAAGTCGGATTCATTGCCCTAGAAAGAAACGAATAAGCGTCTCAACAAATCCTTCTATAATTGACAGTGTCTATTGGGGAGATTGGGAACTTTATGACTTTTTCTGACACTTCAAAGTGCAACAGTAAAAGCTGAGAATTGGAACAAATGAAAAAAATTTAAAGCAGCAAAAAGAACAATACTTCTGGATAACCTTCTCTTGTACAATCATGGTTTTTCCATTAGTACCAACCTAGTAAATAGCAAGCCCTAGTCCACATGGGTACCCATAACCTGAAATTTAGGAGGAGGGGGCACTTACCTGGTCTTATCAGCACTTCCAATGCTGGATATCAACCCGGCGCCACGCCGATGCATGCATCGAACGCCGCCGAAGAGAGGCCCGATCAACTGCCTCCGAAGTGTCGTAACATTCCGCTGACTTTGAATTAATTTGAGCCAATTCTTTATTACGTCAACCGCAATGTTGGAGCTTTTCTTTTCTCGTGTGGTTAAAGATTTTAATTTTCCTGCTTTGAAAAATAGTGCGGTTTCCAGAATTAATCAAACAAGTGTGCACGCAAATAATTTGCATGAATTCCTTGTGCTTCCAGGGGGAGTTTTTATTCAGCACTAGTTCTTGTAGCACATCTGTTGAATAGACAATTGTCTTTTGAACAGACACCAGATTAAATTCCAGGCAGAAACATGAGATTCAAGGACCTCTCTATTTCAAGACACCTTGGTATAGCAAAGAATCAATATTTCTTGAGTTCTTGCCATAGGCAGGTGTTTATAAATACAGAGGTTTTTATTCCGTGACATAGATGCGTTACTTGAAATGGTAGGTTCTGAAAATTCTCAAGTTCCTAACTGCTAAATTCTGAATTTAACATCGAGGAAAATTAATGTGTTTCATTATTTGTCGTAAAACCACTGGAGGTGTAATTACTAGGACCACACTAGAAGGTGTCTAAATATAGGACGGGGATTTATTTCAGCCATCGACAGAAATGAATGGGAAGGAAACTACAAAAGGCAGGTCTCCCTAATCACCATTTCAATAGTTATATACATTATACCACCTGGAAAATTAATTTTTCTCTATTAAATCAGTCTAAATTTTCTTAATAAGTATTTCACTATTTTGAATATTTTGCCCATAAGCAATGGTAACTATTTTAAATGCAGAGACAGTTAATAGTAGAGACCTAATTGTAATTACAAGTTTTTAGCTTGACTCTAATCTTCAATAAATTGAAGTATCTCAATCATGAACAGATTAAATCACTGAGATGTGTTGTTAAAAAGAGTAATCATATTTAAATAAACTTGGCTATTAGATTGCAGTCAGCCAATGCCAACTATCTGCATCAGGTCCAAAATTAAGAACCTGCTGTCCTGCTGTCCTACTGCGTCAATAAAATTACAGTAACATTTTGAACTGATGAGCTTTCAGCAATTAATATCATTAGGCCTATGCATCAAATAATCAGTTTAATGTATTAGCTCTTTTTAAAGTGGTTCAAGACGAATATAGTTTCACTACAAACAAGTGTTTGGATACTGCCTTCTTTCTTAACTGTAAATAAAAACCAAAAGCCTACTGCGTCATTGGTGGTTAACTGTAAACGAATTATATTACAAATATTTTCTTTTCCAGTTCTTACAGCATTGAAAATAAAATTAAATTGAAGTGAAATAAATTCTTGAAATCTTTCAACAATTAATATCATTATACATCAAATATTCAATTTGATGTTGTTTATACTTTCCAAGACTGTTCAAGACGCATATAGTTTTCAGTAAAGTGCCAATGACGCAATAGGTCTTAGATTTTACAGTGAGTGTTTGCGTGGGGGAGGCTAGTTGCCCTCGGATATCTTTTGACTCTCAAAACGTGAACTAGAATTTTCAATTTCCAATCAAATGAGCCCCCTTTGAAGTTTATACGAGCATCCCTTCTATAAGAATTTTATCTGATGCAATGGCTACCTCAAATTTTCTATCAGCTATATTTGTGGAAAAAAGGCTTGGTAGGGGGGCTAGTTGCCCTCCGATCACCTTTTACTCTTAAAAAGGGACTTAGAACTCTCGATTTCCAATCGAATCAGCCCCCTTTGAAGTTTATACGACGACTCCTTCTATATGAAGTGCCTCTGGGAAAAGAATAAATGGAGGGTGGGGGGAGGCTAGCTGCCCTCCGATCACTATTTACTCATAAAAAGTGAATTAAAACTTTCAATTTCCAAGCAAATAAGCTCTATATGAAGTTTATACGAGCATTCCTTCCATAACAGCCATTTATGCCCCCAGGGCATAACTTACAACGCCTACCCCCGGGCCCCGGGGGGCTGTGTTGACACTGGAGTTTTTAATATCTGGAATTTGAACTATTTTTAACAAAATGTCTATCTTAAAATTTTTATCTGATACATTTAGGGCATGGAGGGGCGGGGGCTTGTTGCTCTCCGATCTCTTTTGGATCTTAAACAATGAACGAGAACTTTCAATTTCGATTCAAATGAACCCCCTCCAAAGTTTATACGAGCATCCCTTTTGACTATTAAAAAGTGAGCTCTAACTTTCAATTTCCATTTAAATAAGCCCTCTCTAAAGTTTATACGAGCATCCCTTTCATAAGTGCCCCAGGTATAACTTACAACGACTGCCCCCAGGCCCTGGGGGGTTGTGACAAAACCTGGTTTTTTTTTATCTGACTTTTGAGCAATTTTTAACTTAATGGCTGTCTAAAAATTTTTATTGGATTTATACGGGGAAAAAGGGACGTGGGGGGGGGGGGGTTAGTTGCCCTCCAATCTCTTTGACTCTAAAAAACTGAACTAGAACTTTCAATTTCCAATCAAATGAGCCCTCTGAAGTTTCTATGAGTATCCCTTTAATAAGAACCATATATCCCCCCGGGCAGAACTTACAACGCCTGCCCTCGGGCCCTGGGGGCTGTGTTTTCCTAGAGTTTTCGTTATACAGTCTTTGAACTTTTTTTTTAATGGCTATCTTAAAGTTCTTATCGGATGGGTTTGAGGGAAAAAAGGCGTGGGGGGCTAGGTGCCCTCCAATCTCTTTTGACTCTTAAAAAGTGAACTACAACTTTCAATTTCAAATCAAATGATCCCTATTTGAAATTAATAAGAGTATCCCTTCCATAAGACCCGTATATGCCCCCAGGGCATATCTTACAACGCCTACCCCCGTCGACACCGGAATATTTGTTATATGCTCTTTGAACTATTTTTAACAAAATAGCTACCTCAAAGTTTTTATCAGATACATTTGGGAAAAAAGGGTTGGGGGGATCTGGTTACCCTCCGATATCTTTTGACGCTTAAAAAGTGAACTAGAATTTTCAATTTCCAATCAAATGAGCCCTCTCTGAAGTTTATACGAGCATTCCTTCAATAAGAACTGTAGCGATAAAAGAAATTTTGTGGCGATAAAAGAAATGACTGTGGCAATTGTGGTCATAAATATTGACCGCGTCAAATCTAATATCGTACTTTAAAGCTGCGAACTTACACCTTATAAGTTCTCCGATAGCGCCGCTTATAGTGCTAAAGATTGTACCATCAAGGCCTGTGCCACAGCAATGGGGAGTGAAGTAAATTTATGACCGCGCCACCCTCAATTATTGAGAGAAAATAAAATGTGCAGAAATATATATGTGACCTCTTTTCCTCGAGCTATCTGGAGATCAGATTCCTGGGAACGTACCTTGGAGACATACGAACTAATTACCTGTCGTGTGGCTAGATACAAACATATAAAATAAAATAAACACAGGTAAATAGCAATAGATTTATTGAGACTTACATAATTAGGTGAACAGCAGTGGGTCACATCAAATTACAACAACGGTGACTGAGATAACAACAATGATAGAATTGCAAAGCTCGATCGCCGAAATAATTCTGCTCTAAATGATCCTGAATCTGATTTACGAATTCCTTAAAAAGCACTTTTACTACACTATAAAACATAGTCCTCGTCCTGCGCTATAAGAGCCGACCCACAATTGGCCTAAGTCCTGAGGTGGGCCAAACCCTCCGTCTAATAATCTGTCTTAAATATTTTTGATGATTTAAACGTTCACACACTCTTATCACTTAGACTTCCTGCGAAACATTGTATTTTTTAGTTTTTTATTACCACTCTTCTCGGCGAAATTCAAAACCCTCTCCCGTGATTAGTGCCGAATTTTGGCTGGAACTAAAAGGCAGTTTTTCTTTATACTGATTAAGGATTTTTCTGTTTTGAAACTAGATTTAAACTTAATTAGAGGAAGTCGGAATTATCTTTAAGAATTATCTTTAGAAAGAAGGAACTTTATTTTTGTATATCGTATACAAAACTTTATTTTTGTAAATATATCGTATTTTACTCACGGTACATATTACCCTTCCCATTATTTAATGACGTCCCGTCATTAGGAAGTACTTGCCTTTAGGCTTATTGAAATGTTCGCAATTTATTAAAAATTTTTTGTACATCATTATTTTATACTTATGTTATGGTTTAATCAGTAGTTCTAGTAGCTCTCTCTATTAATTTTCTTTTTTTTTATTCTACATCCCTATCTAAAATTCATCTACCGGATTAAGATTATTCATGGTTCTAGCTTAGCTACTATACTAAAGATTTTTTTTTACAACTAACATTGATTATTTTTTCATTTCCAACAAGGTTGGGGCTATTCTACCTTTACATAAGATTTTTTTTTCTGAGAATTCACCTTTTACAAGTTTTTTTTTTATTTTGCTGTCTAGAGGGCACACTTCTTTCTATCTACGCTACATTAAATGAATAGCACGACAACGCTACACATAAATCTATCTGAACATTTAACACTATATACAAGAATGATTTACAACCCACAATATTGAGTTTACCTTGTTCACTGGTAACATTAGAACACTTACTGGGGATGCTTGCTACGCAACGTTAATGATAGGATATTGGAAGTAACATATAGTTAACATAAAGTTATTAAGAAGTGGCATATGTAAATTCACATCTATTTCATCACCATTCGAGGCTCTTTAGCGTACTCAATCCTTCTGTTGTAAATTATTCTCCTTCACTCTATTCGTCTTGGCAAAATTTTTAAAGCACTTACGTTAGGGTTTCTTCATGGGACAGTTCAAGCAAGATTGTGTTCACACGACAAGCTTTCTCTAATTGTCAACTGTGAAATGGTGCTTCCAATTACAGGTGTGGGAATATACTATCAAAGTTCATTCTCACCTGCTTTTTGACAGTTCGTAGGGTGCCTTATCATTAAGAGGTCGAACACTGGGGGTGCGTTTATTTTCTTCTCAGCATATCATTTTTGGGATATTTTGAGGCACATAGAGAATGTATTCTCATATAAAATTGTTCATTTGTATCTCTTATAAAATTGTTAGCTCATGGCTTGCGTCTATTAACCTTTGCGGTGATTCCTAGGTTAATCACGGGGGAATTGAAGTTTGGATTTGGAACAGGTCGACATCAAACTCTAGTGACTCCTTCAACATATTGTCTTTAACTTGTGGGAGGGATATATTGTCACTGAGGGGTTGGTCACTGGGGTTCATTTTGGTTTCCAGGTTCATTTTTCAGAAATTATCTGGTAACATTTATGGGATAACAGAGAAATGAACTTTCCACGCAGAGGGGATAGGATGATTCTGAGAGATGGTCGAAAGGGATTCGACGCGTGAGTCTGTGACATATAAATAGTTTTTGGGGTCATCAAATATCATAACTGTACGGTCATATGGTATATGGGTCCATAATGATTATCAAAGGCGATATTTATGTACTTATATCTTGTACTGGTCGATAGGGTTCTCAGAATTTATGTGATTATATAGTTTGATAATGCACTGGATACTGAGATTCAAATCTAATGTTGCCTGATACGTAATATGGTTCATGGTCGAGGAAACAACGATCAAAGGTAACTGTTGTTTTCGTAGACGAAGCTGGGATGAAAATTGGCTGGAGTTTGGTGAGTACTCTTCTTTGGTTGAGGTATGATAAAAACAGATGCTACTAGGTTGTATCTGCACTGGACAACTCATTGTAATGATCAATATCCAATATGTCAATCCACTTCCTTTAATAAAAATAACGAGGCAGAATCACATGTTCTTTAAAATCAAGTAGTCTTAATACATAGTAAACGATACGATTGTGTGCATTTTAGGTTGAAGTTTACCCTAAAATATAATATAAAAAGATAGACTGACATTACTACATAACGTTGGTTATAATAAAATGATATAATTTCCCATTGGGAAATCTAAAACAGAGATGTCTTCAAGCTTGTTTTTAGAAAGGAAATAACGACAAAAGATTTATTTAATTCTTCAATACTTATTAAATTCTCCCTTAGATTTAAGACAATCCTTTAAACATAAGTTACTCTACATTATTAAGTTTGAGGTCTAATCTTACAACATATTTCATGCCTGCATTGTTCACGCACGTCCGTGCTTTTTAAGAACCGCATGTTGCAGCTTCATAATCACATGGTTTTACGTAAAAAACCTTACAATTAGGGAAAAAGACATAGCAAGGACAAGTAAAGACCTCTATACCCACTCATTTTCTAATGTCTTCCCCATTTCTTTGCTTAGACGTTTTCATGGGGTTCCAGGTTTAACCTCTGCATTTCAGCCGTTTCCCCGTGTTCTTCTCTTGGTTTTCGCCTTTTTAGTCTCAGGATTTTTCCATAATTTAAAATCAATAGGGTTCTTATGGTCAGGGATATCACGAATACGAAACATACGGTCAATAGTATGTTCCACCAAAAATTGGTTGAGAATAACCCGTATCTATCATCCACATACATTAATCTCTGGTCTTCATTCGTAAACAGGAGGATCTGGGAATCTAATGCTTCTCTTATTTTTGTAAGCCTTATTGTCCCTTTATTCTTTTCTATTTTGGACCATATTGAGGTTTTCATTTCCTTGTTTTCTATGTTGGGAGTGGTGCTCGACAGGTTAATTGCCTTCGAGTTGGTTATTTCAGGTCTTATTAATTTTGTGCTCGTAGTAATTAACGGCGTTCGAACAGTTGACTCTTTAGCTACAAGTCGACACCCTTGTTTTATGGTTATCGTACCCACATTTTGTAACAGTAATTCTGTTTTGTAACTTGGGTCTATTCTTTCTGTATTATTATAACTAGACAAGGTTCCAACAGTTTCTTTTAGAAGAGAAAATAACCAAAGATCATTTCTAAGGTGTATGAATATTTCTCGCTTAGTACTTCCTATCACGGCTTCGTTTAGTTGGACTGGATACGTCATACTGGAATGGTACGGGTAAACTTTTTATATTAAAGGAAATTATTCGAATTAATTATATGCAATGTGACTTTTTAATTAGACTTTGTTTTCGGGAATTGATATATGTTGAACAGACGGTATCAGACGGTTTTGATTCATGCGAAGCCATTATATATGTTGAACAAAATTTTTTTACAGCATTTTTTATAATTATATGATTTTTACTTGTGATCTAAAAGTTTTTTTTTTAATTATTATTCCTTTATGACGCTTATCCATTAAAATCTTTTAATCCTATACTGATTAGGTGTAATTCCATCTAACATGTATTTTAACCTTTCTGTCTGGCTGTGTCATTACTTTCTCCTTGACTTTTTGTGGTTTTTTCTTTTTCGGTTTCGCCTGTAAGATCAGATGAAAATTTTTGTATTGTTTTTTTCGCAAATTCCTGCTCGGTAAATGTTGTTCACGTCGAATGCGTAGCGGCAGAAGTCGGGCTTAATTTTCCTATTCCTTTAACTTCTATATGTTCTGATTTGCCGTCAGACTCTTCGGAACTGGTTTCCGACGAATCCCGATTAGAACTTTTAGAGGTGGCACTTTTTGAGGTATCACCTGCCCTTACTTCGTAAATTTCTACTCCTCTGAAAGTAGAAGGTTTATTCTCTAAGTTCTCGCTTTGAGTTTCCAACTCGGGAGATTTAAAAGATTCTTGAGAGCTTTGGGAGGAATCAAGAGTTTTTGCGGGGTCCCTCCACTGTTTGAATGCCATGTCCTCAAGGGGATGAGGCAGTTTTTTCCCTAGGGTGTCCCTCCATGAAGTCCACTATTTAGTCTTCACCTTGGACACAGTTGTGTCTTGATGCTGTCTTTGCTGGTCCTCCTTGGGAGTTTTATTCTCGGGTAATGTACTTTGGTTTGTTTTTATGGGGACATTTATTAAATCCATATCTTCTCGCAGGTTTTTTTTCGTTAAATCTTTGGGAGGAGTTTTCTTTACAATAATACCGGGGGTTTCTACAGCTCTGTTTAATTCCTCCTGTAAAGACAGGGGCCTTTCTATTGGTGTTGCAGGGGAACCATATCCTCTGGAAATCTTTTGGGTGGACATTCGAAGGGGTCGAAATTCTATCAGGGAAAAATTGGGTTTTTGGAGATATCGTATAATCTAGTTCTCCTGCGCTCTCCTTATGAATAACTTTTTGGATCTTTTGGTGTTTTTATTTCAGGAAAAAATCCTGGTATTAGAGATTTTTTCTTAGGAATAACTATATTTTTCATTGCTAAAAATTCTTCAAAGTTTTCCTCATCACTGTCATCTTCAAAATAATCTTGTTTAAAATTAAAGGGTTTTAGCTCTGCCAATCTTGATTTAGGGGAGTCATTTTCGGCATCTGACGAATCAGTAGAGGAGGGACGTGATACCCATCTTTCTGGAAATTTGGCTCTTTTTATTCTGCTAACATGTGCCTTGTAAGTTCTTCCGCTATTGGGGTTCTCCATTTTAAAAGTATAATCGTTATCGTACTTTTTGACTATTCTGTACGGCCCAGAATATTTGTTGGAAAGTTTTTTGCCTTCCGTTTTTGCTTCGTTCTTTAGGTAGACGCAGTTTCCTACCTTGAAATCTATACTCCCCTTTACTTTGGGTTGGTTTCTTAGCTCTTGGTTTATTTTACATTTTTTCAACTCTTGCCTCACTATTTTATAAGTTTTCCTCATCCTATTTATGAATTCTTGTTTGTAATCCTCTGAGTTATTAAATTACTACCGATACTCAATAATTTCGTCATTCATGATTCTACAATCACGACCAAAAAGTAAATAAAAAGGATTGTCTTTAGTTGTTTCTGAATAAGCAGTATTGATAACGTTAGTTCAATAAGGTAAGAATTGATCCCAGTCGTTCCTATTGTCTTTTGTCTAAATGCTTAATACCTTCGAAAATATTTTATGCCTATTTTCTATTTTACCATTAGCTTGTGGGTGGTACTGAGCTGTCACCATTTTCTCTATATTAAGAAAGCTCATTAAGTCTTTTGTTACTTCTGAAACAAAATTGCTTCCATTGTCACTTATTACCTTATTTGGAATGCCAAATTTTAAAAATAATTTCACTAACGCCTTACTGGTGGCGTAAACACCTTGATTTTTTAATGCTTTTGCAAAAGTAAATCCTGAAAAGTGATCTATAACCGAAAGAATACAAGTATGGCCTCTGTTGGAAACATGCAAGTATCTGCTGGCCCCATATAAATCGGATGAGACAAAAACATAGGTGTACGTTGCTACCAGGACCCCTCCCATTGGAGGATTAGAATAAGGCTGGGGGATTTTTCTTAAGTTACATGCTTCGCATGTACTTACAAATTCTTTAAGTTTTGTTATTGCCGACGGCACGTAAAAATATTGTTTTAATTTATGGAAAGTTTCGTTACTCCTAAGTGTCTACCTGTATCTGAATGAAAATATTCGAATGCAGTTATTATTACGTTTTGTGTTAACACAGGTATTATTGAGGTTTGGTTTCTATTTGCCTCAGCAGTCACGATTCTACATGGTATTTCTTCATCAAGATCATAGTAAAAATTATCTATCTCTTTTCTAAGAGTTTTAAATTTATCTGGTAACACATGGTCATTCAAAAACTAATTAATAAGCGCTGAATACATTTCGTTCTTTTCTGCTTTCTTTTTATATTTTCTAAAGACAGGGTACAATAGTTAACCTTTATTTTCCTTTACTGTGTCTTTGACTTTGTTTTTCTTACGTCCATGTTTGCTCTTAGCATTGATAGCGTTAACTTCATTTTATTCAGTTTCCGACGGAATATTTTCTGTATCTACTCAAAAAGTCACAAGCTGCATTATGTTTACCTTTTAAATGTTCAAATTCGTAATCTAGGTCTTGGATTTTCATAATCCATCTAGCTAGAATTCCCGTGGGGTTTAAAATGTGCGCAGGTACTTCAAGCTTCTATGGTGTGATCGTAGTATAAATTTTTTACCAATTAAATAGTGTCTAAATTTGTCCAAGTGGTGGATTATAGATAATAATTCTAAGTTTGCGGCGGAATAACTACTTTCGCCTTTTGATAAAGTTCTACTTGAATAGCATATAACTTTTTCTATTAGTTTTTGTATAGGCGTTCCCTCTAGAGGATTAGGGTTTTCTACCGGGATTATTTGCGAAAGAATAGCACCAATGCCCTTTGAACTTGCATCGGTTGTGACCACAAATTGTCTGTTTTCGAAATCAGGAAGTGATAATATTGGTTCAGAAGTGAGTACCTTTTTGAGACGGTCTAGGGAACTTTGAGCTTCCTGGGACCATGTAACATTTTGGGAGTTCCCTTTAGTTAATTACGTAAGGGGTTTCACAATTTGGGCGTAATTGCGCACGAATTTCCTAAAGTAGCCAGTAAGACCTAAGATTCCCCTTAATTCTTTCATAGTTCTTGGGGGCTTGAGGTTTTCAACACATTTTATTTTATCCAGGTCTGGGGATATCTCTCCTTGTGTCACTATTACCCCTAAAAATTTAATTCTAGGTTGAAATCGACCCAAATTTACTTTCTCAGGTCGACATTTTCAATTACCTTGTCTGAACTTCTTGTAGACATTAGCTAACGTTGCTAAGTTTTGTTAAGCGTTTTTCCCAAATACATGGCATCACCAAAGAAATGAATGATAGTATCCATGCGTCTTAACAGGTGTAATAGGGGTCAGAGTCACGTTCGAGAACTTGTTTTAAGTCCTAATGGTACCCTTAAGTATTCATATGAACCGCATTCTGAAGTTGAAAATACAGTTTTATGGACATCTTTTTTGGCTATTTTCCCTTTGTGGTAGCCTTGTGTAAGATCCAAAGAAGTAAAAATTTTGTTTTTGCTTGAAATTGAGTCAAGAATTTCATCTATTCATGGTAGAGGAAATTTATCACTAACTACTTGTTTGTTAAGGGCTCTATAGTCTACTACAAGTCTAAGGTCACCATTCTTCTTTGGTAGCAATATCACTGGTGCAGAATACGGACTTATACTGGGGCGTATAATTTCATTTTTTTCTAATTCATGGATTTTATTTTTTAACCTTTGTGCTTATATGGCACACGATATGGCTGTTTTGCTACAGGATTCCCAGTCATTAAAATTTAGTGTTCATAAAAGTTGCATAAGTTTGATATCATCTTAAGATGCGGAAAACAAATATTTAAAATTCCATAATAATTCGCATAATTTTTTCTTAAGTTCCAAGTCCGTAATATGATCCATACTAAATTTGTTTAAAAATTGCGATTTAGTAAGAGGAAAGTTCTTAATTGAAGTTTTAATGCCGTTAATAAGGTTTCTTTTGGAATTCTCCCATCTATTTAAATCATTCTCCGATAAAACTTGGATTTGAACTAAACACGTCCCCTTTTTTATTGTAATTGCATCATTTTCGTGGTTATTAGTTACTCAAATAAAACCTTCTCCTTTGTCGTAAGATATAATCTGTTCCTCACATAGCAGATTTTCGGGAATTTCATTTGGGGTCGCAAACCATATTTCGGATTTGCTAACCACTGGTTCAATCATCTGTGTTATTTGTATTCTTTGGATCGTTTTGGGAGGGACTTTAGTTTTCCTTATCGTGAATTTGAAATATTCCTCTTTATTGTCATTGTCTATTATATTCATAATGGCGCTGTGCTGCGCCATTGTGGCATCTTTCGGTGTCACGTGGGGTTTTATTATGTTTTTCCATAATTCCGCTATTTTCTTAATTTCGTTTGATCTGTACTGTCGCATATCTCCTATTTTATTTTCGCAGATTCAATACCCTTATTTTTTAAATTTACTTCATCTCCGCAATGTCTCTCAGAATAATTGAACAAATTTCTAACTTTGCCATGTCCTTTTTGCGAGACATGAGGTTCAAAATATTGCGACATTATACCGCCAGAAATTTTGTTTACTGTTACGTTGTCTTCGTAACCTCTGTTACAATTTCTTAAGGTAGACATTTCTTCCCCTACCTTAGCCGGGTAGACAAACGTTTCGTTCGCTACGTCTAATAATTCTCTATTAGACCTTAAAAACTTTCCGCCTATAATTGCCTCATGCAGAAAGTTATCGCATATTATAAAATTTGTCGAAAAGATTCTATTATCCCTTTTTACGTTTAGGCGAATTGAACCTCTTGCATCCAATTTATGCCCTGTCACACTAGTTAAATTGGGATTATTAAAATTTATTTGTAGCCTAATATGCAGAGGCAACATATTAAATACGCATGAGCTTATGATATTAACCGTAGCTCCACTGTCAACTAAAGCCTTAAAGTAAACGTTTGCTACACAAAAATCATTAAATATAGATAACTTGTTAATACAATCACTACAAGATGGAACTACTATCAGTTTGGACCTATTAAATATTCTGGGCACCCTCTGGGTCCAATTTATATTTCTGAGGGGCCTGAAACGTTTCCCTGCGGATTTATTTCATGCGTCGGTGCCTGCAACGGATATTCAGACATATGAGGTTCCGTAGGCATATCTAATCGATTTACATCTGTCTGCCTTTGCCATGTATTAATATTGTAACTTGGATGTCCTGTGTCGGTACTGCTTGCTTACGCTGACTGCCAATGCCGTTGGCTTGCAAAGTTTTCATCTCCCATCGGCAAATTTTCGTGAATTCTATATATCATTCTCGCATTATATTGGCTTTGGCGAGTATTTGGGTTTTCAAATAGGTAATTAATTTGTCTATTGGGGGGAGGGTTATACAAAATTGGTTGTTACGCGTTGTAAGGTACTGATTGGCGCAATCTTCCATGGCTATAGCTAAGTGCACCACCGGCGCTAAAATTTTTTCTTCCGAACAAATGGTTGCCGTAATTTTGCGTACTACCGACAGCAATTCTTGGTATGCGATTGGGGACATAACGGCACTCTCTCGCGATATTCCCAACACGATTACAAATATAGCACCTTATTATTGTAGGGTTATTTTCGTAATTGGATTGTTTAACATCCTGAAAACGTACTGTTTTTTGCCTAGCGGGTTCTTGTGTTTTATTTCTTTGTGGCACGAGGAAGGTATCCCTTGAAAAGAAATTTGGAGAAGCCTGATCGCCCTTGAAGATTAGGTTCGCTTTGGAATCGCCTAGGCTATTGATTTTTGCTTTACTGTGATTTGCGACCATCGTATCAACTTCGATCAATCGCTCTACCTCCTGAACTGCAAGATCCAACGTCTGAATATTTTTGGATATTACTATTCTATGTAGTTTCGGGGGTAGCCCTTGCAAAAAGGTATTTAGTATGACTTTTTCATACAGTTGTCCTGAACCTCTTTCGTATTTTGCCTCTACTGAAATTCGTATATTATCAAGATATTCTCTTATATTTTGTGAATAGTCAAAGCACACCATTCCGTGTTTTAATTTATTTATGGAACTGGTTTCGATAAATCTATCTTTAAATGCTTTTAACAATTTGTCCACCGTATTTATTGGCAAGTTGGCGTCATTGCCTATAGTACGTTCAATCTGTTTTAGAGAGGTTAAGGCCTGGCATTTTAATCGTAATAGAAGCATGTCGACTAACGTTTCTACCTCTTTTTTTGTTAGTTCTACAAACTGGGCCAATTGGATATTGAATTCGTCAATATCTGATTGACCATTGTACTCCGGGATAAACTTTGCTATTTCTATATTTTTTGCGACCAACTTTTGCGCCATTAATAAATCGCTTAGGTCTTCCGACATTTTTTTTTGCGTTTGAATTAACTCAAAATAAATTTATTATTTCACTTAACCTATTTTGGGGGAGGCTATTATCTTCTATGAGATATTTTAAAGGGTTTTCCTGTAATAGCTTAGCGGCAATAGGTCTAATCACTTTTCTTATATGTCTGTATCGTTCCAATGATGAAATTTAAATTGCAAGGTTTATAGCCTAACTAGTTTGCAAATTTTCCTCCAATTTCCGACCGTGCCATTTGTGGCGATAAATGAAATTTTGTGGCGATAAAAGAAATGACTGTGGTAATTATGGTAATTAATATTCACCGCGTCAAAGCTAATATACTATTTTGAAGCTGCAAACTTACACCTTATAGGTTCTCCGATAGCCCCGCTTATAGCGCCAAATATTGTACCATCAAGGCCTGCGCCACAGCAATGTAGAGTGAAGTAAATGTATGACCGCGCCACCCTCAATTATTGAGAGAAAATAAAATGTGTAGAAATATAAATGTGACCTCTTTTCCTTTAGCTATCTGGAGATCAGATTCCTGGGAACGTACCTTGGAGACATACGAACTAATTACCTGTCGTGTGGCTAGATAAAAACATATAAAATAAAATAAACACCGGTAAAAAAGCAATAGATTTATTGAGACTTACATATTTAGGTGAACAGCAGTGGGTCACATCAAATGACAACAAAAGTAACTGAGATAACAAAAATGATAGAATTGAAAAGCCTGATTGTCGAAATAATTCTGTCTAAGTGATCCTGAATCTGATTTACGGATTCCCTAAAAAGCACCTCTTACTAAACTATAAAACATAGTCCTCGTCCTGCGCTATAAGAGCCGACCCACAATTGGCCTAAGTCCTGAGGTGGGCCAAACCCTCCGTCTAATAATCTGTCTTTAATATTTTTGATGATTTAAACGTTCACACACTCTTATCACTTAGACTTCCTGCGAAACATTGTATTTTTTAGTTTTTTTATTACCACTCTTCTCGGCGAAATTCAAAACCCTCTCCCGTGATTAGTGCCGAGTTTTGGCTGGAACTAAAAGACAGTTTTTCTTTATACTGGTTAAGGATTTTTCTTTTTTGAAACTAGATTTAAACTTAATTGGAGGAAGTCGGAATTATCTTTAAGAATTATCTTTAGAAAGAAGGAACTTTATTTTTGTATTTTAAATATATCGTATTTTACTCACGGTATAGAACCATATATGCCCCCAGGGAATGACTTATAACCCTTGCCCTGAAGAGTGTGGGAAGACTGTGGGGGGGGGGGAGTTTCCTTCTCAAACATATAATTTCGAAAAAATTCAACTAAGTTGAACAAAATGGCTATATCAAAGTTTTGATTGGATGTGCTTGGGAAATGGTGGGCATGGAAGGCGTTTTAGTTGCCTTCAAATCACTTTCGACTATTTAAAAGGGAACTAGCCATTTAAATTTCTAATTGAATGAGCCCTTTCTGAAATTTCTACAACAACGCTTTCTATAAAAACCTTGTATGCCCCCAGGGTATAACTTACAACCTTTGCCCTGAGGGCTGTGGGGTTGTTATCCTTAAAGACTTAATTTCCTGAATTTTCAACTACGTTGAACAAAATGACTATCTCGAAATTTTTGTTGAATTTGAGTGGGGAAAATGGGGGTGTGAGTCGGGGGTTAGTTTCCCTCCATTAACATTCGGCTATTAAAAAGAGGTTCAGCCCTTGGACTTCCCCATCGAACTAGCCTTTCTCCAAGATTCTGCAACAAAGCTTTATATAAGAACCGTATAAGCCCCCAGAGCATAACTTCCAGCCCGTGCCCTGAGGGCTGTGGAGGAGTGTCCTCCTCAAAAACATAATTTATATAGCGTAGTTGGAAATAAACTACACTGAACAAAATGGCTATCTTAAAATTTTGATTGGATGTGTTTGGGGAATTGGTGGGCGTGGAAGGGGTGTTAGCTCCCTTCCAATCAGTTTTCACCCTTAAAAAGGTCACTAGAACTGTCGATTTCCAATCGAATGATCCCCCTTTGAAGTTTCTACGACGATCCCTTCCATATGAGGTGCCTCTGGAGGAAAAAATTAATAAAACATTGGAGTCGTAAGGCCTTAACTATAGGCAACGCTATAGCGTTGCCTCTGATTTTGCGATGTTACTTTCTCACCACAATCAACACCAAACGCTCCTGACCTATCCATTGGTGGGTCAAACACTACCGTTTTTATAGAATTTCTTTCACGGTAAATATATTCAGCAGTTTCTTCAGTGTAAATACAGCATCTAACGAGCCTATCTAACGAGCACACAATAAATTAACCTGGCTGTAGCTTTTTCTGAATACTCTGCCAAACTTCCACTGTAGTGCTGGTAATAACCAGTGGGGGATTCACAATAAATAGTTTCATAGCAGGCACTAGGGTTTGTGTAAGTAATTGGTCTTCTTCTTGTCTCAATTACTTTCATCATTTCACGAGGTCTTTAATATTTCAAAAAAAAATAAAAATAAAAAATAAATCTTAAGTCTACTTTCTTAGCTGGAGCCATCTACCTCAATAAATATAGATGTGGGTTGAACTGCAACTGGTTTGTGAGACGTAGTTTCAAGTAATAATCCCATATTTGATATTAGAAATAATTTATTTCTTATATTATCATCAAGAACATTAAATATTTTTTTACAATTCGTGTTTGGGTTTCACTTATAGTTCGAGCTGATAGTGCTCGGGAAAACAGAGGAGCGTTTGCATTCATCAAACTTCGAGGGAAAGTTGAGAGCACTGAACAGAGGAATTCAAGTGCAGATATACGCCCTTTTTCACGTGTGTATTCGGTTTGACACAGGGAATTTTTTTTTTTTTATAGCTAGTTTGCCGAATAGATAATCAGCCATATTCTGAAGAAACCTGAAACATAAACCTTATTCTAAAAGATAAATAGGGCAATATTTCTTATACTATGTTTAAGACTAAGAGCATGAACAGTAGAGTACTGTTTTTTTTTCCAACAAAAGGTAAGAAACATTTTAAATCCTAATAAATATACAAAAAGTACAAGCCCCACTACAGATAAGTATTAGAATACAGTCTTAGCACTATCGTACAAGATCATATTCCCAGGAAGTTTTCTAGGGGCTTACATTCATGGTCAGATAGTGCTACGAGGGAATGTTATGTTCGTCAGCATGTTCTAGCCTAGCTAAGCTAAGCATAACTTGGCTAAATAGATAGAGGGCGTGAAATGGTGATATATTTCAGTAGCTAAAGCTAGGCGAAAAAGATGTGGTAATTTTTAAAACCACATATCAAGCATTATCTTTATAATACTAAAATAAGTTCCTTGAGTTTAAACCGTTTAATAAGAGGCGGAGTGGCTAGTAAAAGGGTTATAGGTTAGAAGTCATGCTCCTTGTTATTTATTTCCCGTTACCATGAAATACAGTCAAAAACACTAAATAACAGATTCGTCCCAGTCATCTGTTTGCCAATTTACATTTATCTTAAATAAACTAGAATTGATAAATAGTTGAATGAAACCTATTTAAAGATAAAATATTTGAATTTACGGCAGATACCACGCTAACCTATAGTAACTGCATAATTTACAACTAGCAGTTCAAAATTTTTTAAGCACATCAATTCCCCCTTTAATTTCAATTACTACAAATCCTGGCATCCTAACACAAATCTAGTCAACACATCCAAACAACCACTTCGCGATCTGAAAGCAAAATCATCCTGTTCCGTAAGAAACCAAAATTTCGTCGAACTTCTGAAATTTATCCACTTTTTCAATTTTTCGCCATTTATCCAATTTCTTCCAATCTTTCGAATGGGGGATGTAGATACTCTGTACTTAGCAACTCTCTTGCTAAGCAGCATAAAATAAACTTTCAAGTAGAAACTAATACAAACATAAGTTTTACAGCTGCCCATCCCCCCAATCATAATCATTTTCTGAGCTATTGCGTCATTTGTGTTCTACTGAAAACTATATGAATTTTGAACGGTGTTTTGTAATTTGTCAAAACACAGACACAAAATCATAATAATCAATATCACGGGAAAGAAGCAAGCTAATGAAAATAAACTGAATGTTTAATATGTATTGATGTCAATTCCTGGAAATACCAGCAAGTAAAGACTCAACATTTTACTGAACAGTATTATTTGATCTTTCTGTGTTACAACTATAAAAGGAAAAGGTTTAAAGGATATTTGAGTTTAAGTAAAGCGCATATGACGCAATAGCTTTTAGACGGTTCAGAGCGGGGTAGTAGCCCTACTCCTGTTCGTATTTATTTCAGTCTGTTTCAAGTTCAACTTGACTATTTCTATACATTTTTACTCGTTTTAAGATTTATTTATTCATCTATAACAGTGTCTTTTGTGTTTATGTTTGATGTGATTATTTATTTAAGTGTTTGTTCATTTTAGGTTTCATTTAATCATTGATATTAATTTACGGTAGTTTAAAAAAAATTGTGATGGGATTTCAATTTCTACTCGTCTTAGCTCTTTATATAGGTCTATACTTTTCTTGGAAAAGCTTGATTTTTGGAAATGTTATTCTTAATTACTTTACGTATAACAAACAAGAAAAATAAATAGTATATTTGAATAACCGAGAAAACGAGGGTATTATCAAGCCAGAAAACAAGCCATAATAAATGAAAGACCATTCACCAATTAGGTTGGGCAAGAATTCTCTCCCTAGCCATTGACTTTGCTTGCCTACTGACCCAATTTTTATGAAAAGTGCTGTCAGATGATCTTAATTAAACTGAGGAAAAATGGTAGTTGAATCTTTTATATTAAGGTTGTTGCAAATTGGGTTTATAATGATATGTTCAGTATCTCTATTTAAGGCAAGACCTCTATTTATGTATTTTTTAATTTCAATTGCCTCCCTAAAAGATGGTGGTAAGTTTTTTGCTGTGGATATTAAAGTTGCCACATCAAAGAGAACTCAATAGTCTGGATATTCAAAAATATGAAGGGCCAAGGCAGAATCAAAATCATCATTTTTATTTTCAAATCTCAGAGATTTATCGATTGAACTCTTGTTTTCATGCAGTCATTCCCCCAGCTGTTGATGGGTCCTGCCAACTTAAAACTTCCCACAAGAACACGGAAGTCTGTAAACACCACTAACCAGTATAGGGTCAGTTTTATCCTTTCCCGGATTTTCAAGGCTGTTACTGAGTCTCAGGATATATGGTAAAGTGGTATAGGCTTTGTTTTAAATTGCCGGAATAACTAAAGAAAGGGAAATGGGTTCATTCTTTTCTTGTTTTACCTTTTTATTCTTCTGTCTATGGTATTTTCAATAGATTTAATGGGGTAATTATAGCAAATAAAGCTTCTTTAACATAGTTTAATTCAGAGGCTACACGAAGATGTCTAAAAAGACCAAAGAGACTCGGATGACTAAAGAGATTACCACCCCTCTTTTCACAGAAGAAGGATATTTTGACTAGAAAGGCAGATGACCATCATTGTGGATGGATTTCCTATAGATAGAAAATTCAAGATTAAGAGTATTTTTTTAATTAAAACACCTAAGAAAGGAACCCTCCCTGAATCTTCATTAAATTGAAGATTTAAATGGAAAGCGTTCAAATGTATCAAAAAATCACTTAGAGGATTATGCCCATGTTCCCAAACAGACAAAATATCGGCAAACAAAAGAGTCGGATAGTGTTTCAAGGGAAAACTGTTCAAAACAGAATTTTGTATGAAATCTATGTAGAAATTTGCCAAGTAGAGAGACAAAACGGTTCCAGCTGGTAAATTCATAATTTGAAGAAAAAACCGTCTCTGAACCTAAAATAGAAAGAAAATTTATTGTAGAGGCGAACAAGGTCCTTTATCGTACTGATCTCTAAAGTCTTACAATCTAAACAAGCAAAACTTTCCTCTAATTTTCTTTGTAAAGCTAATTCCGCATGGTCAGAGAAAAATCTTTTCTTCAAATTATGAGTTTACTGATGAGAACCGTTTTGTGTCAATATTTGGCTAATTTCTACATCAATTCCATAGAAAATTTTGTGAAAAGAGTGGTGATAATTTCTTCAGTCAACCGAAATCTAAAACTCTGTTCACACAATCATGTAGGCTCTGAATTAAGCTATGTTAGTAGAAGGGGGGTAACAGCGCGACGATTCACCCCTGCTGCCACCTACAACTTTTTTTGCACCCCAAATTTGGGCATAGAGTCCCTAGGGAGACCACGTGGTTAATGGGGTCAATGACCTAAAGTCAGTCATTAATCAAATTGTTTCCGGGCAAGGTTAATTAATGTCTGACAGATACTGTTAATCATTAATCAAATTGTTTCCAGGCGAAGTTTAATAATGTCTGACAGGTGATGTCAAGATCGATTGATATGTCACGATAGGAGAATTAATTTGTTGTTTCTAAGGGGAATTATTGATTCAAGAAAGTGGAAATAATTTGTTGCTTCTAAGAGGAATTATTGATTCAATAAAGGGGAATTAATTTGATGTTTCTAAGGGGAAGGTGGGGAAGAGATATGTTGATTGCGTAATTGAAGGAAGAGAATTCCCGAGAAATTGATTACATAATCGGTAGAACCCTATAAGGAGCTCGTGGCGGGAATCCATTTATGGGCATAGAATGACGTAATCAACTAGTACAAATGGATTTCTGAGAAATTGATTACATAATCGGTAGAACCCTATCAGAAGGTCATGACGGGGATATATTTATGGGAATAGAATGACGTAATCAACTATGACAAATAGATTTTTGAGAAATTGATTACATAGTCGGTAGAACCCTATCAGAAGGTCATGACGGGAATTAATAATGGGCATAGAATGACGTAGTCGACTAAGACAATTGGATTTCTGAAAAATTGATTACATAATCGGTAGGACCCTATCAGGAGGTCATGTCGGGAATCCATTTATGGGCATAAAATGACGTAATCGACTAAGACAAGCAAGTTACTTTCTTAATGTCCCTCCTAAACCCATTTTCAAACTTGAAGTACTTATCTTTTCACTCACAACTATACTTTACAGCTTTTGAATGCTCCAACACCAAGAAATACTTTTCAAAGACCTTTTCAGAGCAAGTTACTTTCTTAATGTCCCTCCTAAACCCATTTTGCAACTTGAAGTACTTATCTTTTTCACCCGCAACTATACTTTACCGCTTTTTCGATACCTCAACACCAAAAAATACTTTTCAAAAGGCATTTCAGAGTAAGTTCCTTTCTTTATGGCTCTCCTAAACCCATTTTCCAACTTGAAGTACTTATCCTTTTCAACCACACCTTAGTTATAGATAAGAGTTTTAAGTTTTACCTTAGAGTCATAGATTAGAGTTTTTGTTAGAGTTCTAGTTTGGTTTAGTTTTAGTTAAAAGTTTAGAGTTTTTTAGCTTAGAGTCTTAGCTTAGAGTTTTTGTTAGAGTTCTAGTTTAGTTTTAGTTAAGAGTTTAGAGTTTTTATCTTAGAGTCTTAGCTTAGAGTTTTATTTAGAGTTCTAGTTTAGTTTAGATACAGTTCAGAATTTAGAGTTTTAGCATAGAGTCATAGCTTAGAATTTTACTTAAAGTTGTAGTTTGTTTAAGTTTTAGTTAAGAGTTTCGAGTTTTATCTTAGAGTATTATCTTAGAATTTTTGTTAGAGTTTTAGTTTAGTTTAGTTTTAGATAAGAGTTTAGAGTGTTAGCTTAGAGTTTTTGTTAGAGTTCTAATTTAGTTTAGTTTTATTTAAGATTTTGGTGTTTTACCTTACAGTATTAGCTTAGAGTTTTAGTTAGAGTTATAGTTTAGTTTAATTTTAGTTAAGAGTTTGACGTTCTATATTTGAGTTTGGGTTAGAGTTCTAGTTTATTTTTGTTTCACTTAATATTTTATAGTTTTAGATTAGAGTCTTATCTTAGAGTTTTTGTTAGAGTTGAAGTTTATTTTATTAAAAATTAAGAGTTTAGAGTTTTAGCTTTGTGTCTTAGCTTAGAGTTTTTGTTAGAGTTCTAGTTTAGTTTAGATAAAGTTAAGAGTTTGGAGTTTTACCTTAGAGACTTAGCTTAGAGTTTTAGTTTAGTTTTAGTTAAGAGTTTAGAGTTTTTTAGCTTAGAATCTTAGCTTAGAGTTTTTGTTAGAGTTCTAGTTTAGTTTAATTTTAGTTAAGAGTTTGATTTTTCACCTTTGAGTTTCAGTTAGAGTTCTAGTTTAGTTTAATTTTAGTTAAGAGTTTGACGTTTTATCTTTGAGTTTTTGTTAGAGTTCTAGTTTATTTTAGTTTTAGTTAATAGTTTATATTTTTATCTTATAGTCATATATTAGAGTTTTTTTTATAGTTGAAGTTTATTTTATTAATAATTTAGATTTTATAGTTTTAGCATAGAGTCTTAGCTTAGAGTTTTTGTTAGAATTCTAGTTTAGTTTAGATAAAGTAATGAGTTCAGTGTTTTTGTTTGAGTTCTAGTTTGGTTTAGTTTTAGTTGAAAGTTTAGAGTTTTTATCTTAGAATCTTAGCTTAGAGTTTTTGTTAGAGTTCTATTTTAGTTTAGTTTTAGTTAAGAGTTTGATTTTTCACCTTTGAGTTTCAGTTAGAGTTCTAGTTTAGTTTAGTTATAGTTGAGAGTTTGGTGTCTTACCTTAGAGTCATAGCTTAGAATTTTACTTAAATTTGTAGTTTGTTTAAGTTTTAGTTAAGAGCTTCGAGTATTAGCTTAGAATTTTTGTTAGAGTTTTAGTTTAGTTTAGTTTTAGTTAAGAGTTTAGAGTCTTAGCTTAGAGTTTCTGTTAGAGTTCCAGTTTAGTTTAGTTTTAGTTATGAGTTTAGTGTTTTATCTTAGAGTATTAGCTTAGAGTTTTATTTAGAGTTATATTTTAGTTTAATTTTAGTTAAAAGTTTGAAGTTTTATCTTTGAGTTTTTGTTAGAGTTCTAGTTTATTTTAGTTTTAGTTAATGGTTTAGAGTTTTAGCTTAGAGTCTTAGCTTAGAGTTTTTGTTAGAGTTGAAGTTTAGGTTAGTAATAATTAAAAGTTTAGATTTTTACCTTAGAGTTTTTTTTAGATTTCTAGTTTAGTTTAGATAAAGTTAAGAATTTGGAGTTTTACATTAGAGACTTAGCTTAGAGTTTTAGTTTAGTTAAGAGTTTAGAGTTTTTTAGATTAGAATCTTAGCTTAGAGTTTTTGTTAGAGTTCTAGTTTAGTTTAGTTTTAGTTGAGAGTTTGGTGTCTTAACTTAGATTCTTAGCTTAGAGTTTTATTTAGAGTTCTAGTTTAGTTTAGTTCTAGTTAAGAGCTTAGATGTTTAGCTTAGAGTCTTAGCTTAGAGTTTTTGTTAGAGTTCTAGTTTATTTTAGTTTTAGTTATGTATTTAGAGTTTTTAGCTTAGAGTCTTAGCTTAGAGTTTTTGTTGAAGTTCTAGTTTAGTTTAGTTTTAGTTAATAGTTTAGTTTTAGCTTAGAGTCTTAGCTTATAGTTTTTGTTATAGTTCGAGTTTATTTTAAATATAGTTAAGAGTTTATTGTTTTACCTTAGAGTCTTAGCTTAGAGTTTTAGTTGGAGTTATATTTTAGTTTAGTTTTATTTAAGAGTTTAGAGTTTTTTTAGCTTAGAGTCTTAGCTTAGAGTTTTTTTAGAGTTCTAGTTTGGTTTAGTTTTAGTTAAGAGTTTGGTGTTTTAACTTAGAGTCATAGCTTAGAGTTTTTGTTGAAGTTCTAGTTTAGTTTAGATATAGTTAAGAGTTTGGAGTTTTACCTTAGAGACTTAGATTAGAGTTTTATTTTAGTTTTATGTAACAGTTTGGATTTTTTAGCTTAGAGTCTTAGCTTATATTTTTTGTTAGATTTCTAGTTTAGTTTAGTTTTAGTTAAGAGTTTGGTGTTTTGCCTTATAGGCTTAGCTTAAAGTTTTTAGTTAGAGTTTTAGTTTAGTTTAGTTTTAGTTAAGAGTTTAGATTTTTTAGATTAGAGTCTTAGCTTAGAGTTTTTGTTAGAGTTTTAGTTTAGTTTAGTTTTAGCTAAGAGTTTAGAGTTTTAGCTTAGAGTCTTAGCTTATTGTTTTGTTTGAAGTTCCAGTTTAGTTTTGTTTGAGTTAAGAGTTTGGATTTTTAGCTTAGAGTCTTTTCTTAGAGTTTTTTTTAAAGTTGGAGTTTATTTTAGTATTAGTTAATAGTTTAGAGTTTTGTCTTATAGTGTTAGATTATAGTATTTTTTAGAGTTCTAGTTTAGTTTAAGTTAAGAGTTTGGAGTTTTAACTTAGAGTCTTAGTTTAGATTTTTAGTTTAGTTTTATTTTAGTTAAGAGTTTAGAGTTTTTTAGCTTAGAGTCTTAGATTAGAGTTTTTGTTAGAGTTCTAGTTTAGTTTAGTTTTAGTTAAGAGTTTAGAGTTTTTAGATTAGAGTCTTTGCTTAGAGTTTTAGTTAGAGTTATAGTTTAGTTTAGATATATTCAATAGTTTAGAGTTTTACCATAGAGCCTTAGCTTATAGTTTTAGTTAGAGTTGAAGTTTAGTTTAGTTACAGTTAAGAATTTAGAGTTTTAGCTTAGAATCATAGCTTAGAGTTTTACTTAAAGCTGTAGTTTAGTTAAGTTTTAAAAGAGTTTCGAGTTTTAGCTTAGAGTCTTAGCTTAGAGTTTTTTTAGAATTCTAGTTTAGCTTCGTTTTAGTTATGACTATAGAGTTTTACCTGAAAGTCTTAGTTAGAGTTCTAGTTAGAGTTCTAGTTTAGTTTAGTTATAGTTAAGAATTTAGAGTTTTAGCTTAGAGTCATAGCTTAGAGTTTTAGTTAAAGCTATAGTTTAGTAAAGTTATAGTAAAGAGTTTAGAGTTTTACCTTAGAGTCATAGCTTAGAGTTTTAGTTAGAGTTCTGGTTCAGTTTAATTTTAGTTAAGAGTTTGGAATTTTAGCTTAGACTTTTAGCTTATAGTTTCTGTTAGAGTTCCAGTTTTGTTTAGTTATAGTTAAGAGTCTCGAGTTTGTAGCTTAGAGTCTTAGCTAAGAGTTTATTTTATTGATCTAGTTTAGTTTACTTCTAGTTAAGAGTTTCGAGTTTTAGCTTATAGTACTAGCTTATAGTTTGTCTTAGAGTTCTAGTTTAGTTTAGTAATCGTTAGGAGTTCAGGGTTTTACCTTAGACTTAGAGTTTTAATTAGAGTTCTAGTTTAGTTTAGTTTAGTTTTAGTTAAGAGTTTAGAGTTTTAGCTTAGAGTCTTAGCTTAGAGTTTTTGTTAGAGTTCTACTTTAGTTTAGTTTTAGTTAAGAGTTTATAGTTTTAGCTTAGAGTCTTAGCTTATAGTTTTTGTTAGAGTTCTAGTTTAGTTTAGTTACAGTTAAGAGTTTGGAGTTTCACCTTAGAGACTTCGCTTGGAGTTTTATTTTAGTTTAGTTTTACATAAGAGTTTAGAGTTGTAGCTTAGAGTCTCAGCTCAGAGTTTTTGTTAGAGTTTTTGTTTAGTTTTAGTTAAGATTCTAGTGTATTCAGCTTAGAGTCTTAGTTTAGAGTTTTTGTTGAAGCTATATTTGAGTTTAGTTTTAGTTTAGAGTCTTAGATCAGAACTAGAGTTTTAATTGGATTTATATTTTATTTTAGTTTTATTTAATATTTTATAGTTTTTATATTAGAGTCTTAGCTTAGTTTTATTTAGAGTTCTAGTTTAGTTTAGTTTTAGTTAAGAGTTTAGAGTTTTACCATAGAGTCTTAGCCATAGAGTTTTAGCTTAGAGTCATAGCTTAGAGTTTTACTTAAAGTTACAGTTTGGTTAAGTTTTAGTTAAGAGTTTCGAGTTTTAGCTGAGTCTTAGCTTAGAGTTTTTGTTAGAGTCCTAGTATAGTTTAGTTTTAGTTAAGAGTTTAGAGTTTTAACTTATAGTCATAGATTAGAGTTTTTGTTAGAGTTCTAGTTTAGTTTAATTTTTGTTAAGAGTCTGATGTTTTAACTTTGAGTTTCAGTTAGAGTTCAAGTTTATTTTACTTTTATTTAAGAATTTGCTGTTTTACCATAGAGTCTTAGCATAGAGTTTTAGTTAGAGTTCTAGTTTAGTTTAGTTTTAGTTAAGATTTTAGAAATTTAGCTTAGAGTCTTAGCATAGAGTTTTTGTTAGAGTTCTAGTTTATTTTAGTATTAGTTAAGAGTTTAGAGTTTTTAGCTTAGAGTCTTAGCTTAGAGTTTTTTTTGAAGTTCTAGTTGAGTTTAGTTTTAGTTAATAGTTTATAGTTTTAGCTTAGATTCTTAGCTTAGAGTTTTTGTTAGAGTTGAAGTTTAGTTTAGTAATAGTTAAGATTTTAGAGTTTTAGCTTAGAGTCCTAGCTTAGAGTTTTTGTTAGAGTTCTAGTTTATTTTAGATATAGTTAAGAGCTGTGAGTTTTACCTTAGAGACCTAGCTTAGAGTTTTAGTTTAGTTTAGTTTTAGTTAAGAGTTTAGAGTTTTTTTCGTTAGAGTTTTACTTTAGTTTAGTTTCATTGAAGAGATTGGTGTTTTACCTTAGAATCTTATCTTAGAGTTTTAGTTTAGTTTAGTTTTAGTTAAGAGTTTATAGTTTTTTAGCTTAGAATCTTAGCTTGGAGTTTTAGCTTAGAGTTTTTGTTAGAGTTCTATATTAGTTAAGTGTTATTTTAGAGATTATAGTTTTTATATTAGAGTCATAGATTAGATTTTTTGTTGAAGCTCTATTCTAGTTTAGTTTTATTTAGGAGTTTTTAGTTGTATGTTAGAGTATTATCCTAGAGTTTATTCTATAGTTTTAGTTTAGTTTACATATATTTGAGAGTTTAGAAATTTATCTTATAGTATTAGCTTAGAGTTTTTGTTAGAGTTATAGTTTATTTTAGTTATAGTTAAGAATTTAGAGTTTTTAGCTTAGAGTCATAGCTTAGAGTTTTAGTTAAAGTTTTAGTTTAGTTAAGAGTTTAGAGTTTTATCATAGAGTCATAGCTTAGAGTCTTTGTTGAAGTAGAAGTTTAGTTTAGTCATAGTCAATAATTTAGAGTTTTTAGCTTAGAGTCTTAGCTTAGAGTTTTAATTAGAGTTCTAGTTTATTATAGTTTTAGCTAAGAGTTTAGAGTTTTATCTTAGAGTCTTAGATTAGAGTTTTAGTTGAAGTTCTAATTTAGTTTAGTTAAGAGTTTAGAGTTCTACTATAGAGTCTTAGCTTACAGTTTTACTTAGAGTTGAAGTTTAGTTTAGTTTTAGCTAAGAGTTTAGAGTTTTATCTTAGAGTCTTAGCTTAGAGTTTTAGTTAGAGTTCTAGCTTGGTTTAGTTTTAGTTAAGAGTTTAGAGTTTTACCTTTAAGTCACAGCTTAGAGTTTAGAGTTCTAGTTTAGTTTTAGTTAAGAGTTTTACCTTAAAGTCTTAGATTAGAGTTTTAGTTAGGGTTGAAGTTTCGTTTAGTTTAGTTATTGTTTAGTTTAGTTTTAGTTAAGAGTTATAGCTTAGAGGTTTAGCCTAGAATCTTAGCTTAGAGATTTAGTTAGAATTGAAGTTTAGTCTAAACTAGCATAACCACAAAATTCCACAAGCTTTGCATAGAAATACCATAACCATAGGTTAGATTAGGTTAGGTTATAGGTTAGGTTTCTCCACGTTTAAGTTAGGTTAGATTAGGTTAGCTTATCATGAGCGCTCATGATAAGCTAACCTAATCTAACCTAACTTAAACGTGGAGAAACCTAACCTCTAACCTAACCTAACTAACCTATGGTTATGGTATTTCTATGCAATTTTGTGGAATTTTGTGGTTATGCTAGTTTAGACTAAACTTCAACTCTAACTAAATATCTAAGATAAGATTCTAGGCTAAACCTCTAAGCTATAACTCTTAACTAAAACTAAACTAAACAATAACTCTAACTATAACTCTAAGCTAAGACTCTAAGCTAAAACTATAAACTCTTAACTATAACTAAACTAAACGAAACTTCAACCCTAACTAAAACTCTAATCTAAGACTTTAAGGTAAAACTCTTAACTAAAACTAAACTATAACTCTAAACTCTAAGCTGTGACTTAAAGGTAAAACTCTAAACTCTTAAATAAAACTAAACCAAGCTAGAACTCTAACTAAAACTCTAAGCTAAGACTCTTAGATAAAACTCTAAACCCTTATCTAAAACTAAACTAAGCTTCAACTCTAAGTAAAACTGTAAGCTAAGACTCTATAGTAGAACTCTAAACTCTTAACTAAACTAAATTAGAACTTCAACAAAAACTCTAAGCTAAGACTCTAAGATAAAACTCTAAACTCTTAGCTAAAACTATACTAAAATAGAACTCTAATTAAAACTCAAAGCTAAGACTCTAAGCTAAAAACTCTAAATTCTTAACTAAGACTAAACTAAACTTCTACTTCAACAAAGACTCTAAGCTATGACTCTATGATAAAACTCTAAACTCTAAACTAAACTAAAACTCTAACAAAAACTCTAAACTACGACTCTAAGCTAAAAACTCTAAATTCTTAACTATAACTAAAATAAACTAGAATTCTAACAAAACTCTAGGCTAAGACTCTAAGCTAAATTTCTAAACTCTTAACTAAAAGTAAACTAAACTAAAACTCTAACAAAAACTCTAAGCTAAGACTCTAAGCTACAACTAAAAACTCCTAACTAAAACTAAACTAGAGTAGAGCTTCAATATAAACTCTAAGCTAAGACTCTAAGCTAAAAACTATAAACTCTAAACTGAAACTAAACTAAAATAGAACTCTAACAAAAACTCTAAGATAAGACTCTAAGCTAATAATCTTAGATAAAAAAATCTAAACTCTTAACTAAAAATAAACTAAGCTAAAACTCTAAGCTATGACTCTAAGGTAAAACACCAAACTCTTAACTAAAACTAAACTAAACTATAACTCTAACAAAAACTCTAAGCTAAAACTCTAAGCTAAAAAACTCTAAACTCTTAACTAAAACTAAACTAAACTAAAACTCTAAGCTAAGTCTCGAGGGTAAAACTCCCAACACATAACTAAAACTAAACTAAACTATAACTCTAACTAAAACTCTAAACTAAGACTAATCTAAAACGCTAAAATACTAAATAGAGGTAAACTAAAGTACAAATCTAACAAAAACCCTAAGCTAAGACTCTAAGGTAAAACTCTAAACTATTACGTTAGAGTAAACTAAACTAGAACTTCGACAAAATAAACTCTAGGCTCTGACTCTCAGCTAAAAACTCTAAACTCTTAGCTAATACTAAAATAAACTAGAACTCTAACAAAAACTCTATGCTAAGACTCTAAGCTAAATTTCTAAACTCTTAACTAAAACTAAACTAAACTAGAACTCTAACTAAAACTCTATGCTAAGACTCTATGGTAAAACACCAAACTCTTAACTAAAAGTAAAATAAACTATAACTCTAACTGAAACTCAAAGATAAAACATCAAACTCTTAACTAAAATTAAACTAAACTAGGACTCTAACAAAAACTCTAAGCTAAGACTCTAAGGTAAAACTCTAAACTCTTAACTAAAACTAAACTAAACTATGACTCTAACAAAAACTCTAAGCTAAGACTCAGCTAAAACTCGAAACTCTTAACTAAAACTTAACCAAACTGTAACTTTAAGTAAAACTCTAAGCTATGACTCTAAGCTAAAACTCTAAATTCTTAACTGTAACTAAACTAAACTTTAACTCTAACTAAAACTCTAAGCTAAGAGTCTATGGTAAAACTAAACTCTTAACTAAAACTAAACTAAACTAGAACTCTAAATCAAACTAAGCTAAGACTCTAAGCTAAAACCTTTAAACTCTTAACTAAAACTAAACTAAACTAGAACTCCAATTAAAACTCTAGGTCTAATCTAAAACTCTGAACTAAAACTAAACTAAACTATGGCTATAAAAAAAACTAAGACTCTAAGCTAAAAACACTAAACTCTTAACTAAAACTAAACTAGAACTCTATCATAAACTCTGAGCTGAGACTCTAATCTAAAACTCTAAACTCTTAAGTAAAACTAAACTAAAAATCTAATCTAAGTCTATAATGTAAAACTCCAAACTCTTAAATATAACTAAACTAAAATATAACTCTAACAAAAACTCTAATCTAAGAATCTAAGCTAAAACTATAAACTCTTAACTAAAACTAAAATAAAGTAGAAATCTAACAAAAACACTAAGCTAAGACTCTAAGCTAAAACTCTAAACTCTTAACTAAAACTAAACTAAACTAGAACTCTAATTAAAACTCTAAGTCTAAGGTAAAACCCTAAACTCCTAACTATTACTAAACTAAACTAGAACTCTAAGACAAACTATAAGCTAAGTTTCTAAGATAAAACTTGGAACTCTTAACTAGAAGTAAACTAAAGTAGAACACTAACAGAAACTCTTAGCTAAGACTCTAAGCCAAAAACTTGAGAATCTTAACTGTAACTAAACAAAACTAGAACTCTAACACAAACTATAAGCTAAGACTCTAAGCTAAAACTCCAAACTCTTAACTAAAACTAAACTGAACCAGAACTCTAACTAAAACTTTAAGCTATGACTCTAAGTTAAAACTCTAACTCTTTACTATAACTTTACTAAACTATAACTTTAACTAAAACTCTAAGCTGCGACTCTAATCTAAAACTCTAAAATTCTTAACTAAACTAAACTATGACTCTTACTAGAACTTTAGCAAATACTATGAGTTAAAACTCTATACTCATAACTAAAACTAAAGTAAACAAGAACACTAACAAAAACTCTAATCTAATACTCTAAGCTGAAACTCGAAACTCTTTTAAAAGTTAACCAAACTACAGCTTTAAGTAAAACTCTAAGCTATGATTCTAAGCTAAAACTCTAAATTCTTAACTGTAACTAAACTAAACTTCAACTCTAACTAAAACTCTAAGCTAAGGCTCTATGTTAAAACTCTAAACTCTTGACTAAAACTAAACTAAACTAGAACTCTAACTAAGACTCTAAGCTAAGACTCTAAGCTAAAAACTCTAAACTCTTAATTAAAAATAAACTTAACTAGAACTCTAATAAAAAATCTGAGCTAAGACTCTATGCTAAAAAACTCGAAATTTTTAACTAAAACTAAACTAAAAATCTAAGCTAAGTCTCTAAATTAAAACTCCAAACTCTTAACTATAACTAAACTAAACTAGAACTCTAACAAATACTCTAAGCTAACACTATATGCTAAAACTCTAAACTCTTAACTTTTACTAAACTAAACTTCAACTTTAACAAAAACTCTAAGACAAGACTCTAAGCTAAAACTCTAAACTCTTAACTAAAACCAAACTAAACTAGAACTTCAACAAAAACAATAAGCTAAGAATCTAAGCTAAAGCTCTAAACTCTTAACTAAAACTAAACTAAACTAAAACTCTAACAAAAACTCTAAGCTAAGACTCTAAGCTAAAAAATCTAAACTCTTAACTAAAACTAAACTAAACTAAAACTCTAACTAAAAACTATAAGATATGACTCTAAGGTAAAACACCAAACTCTTAAATAAAACTAAACTAAACTAGAACTCTAACAAAAACTCTAAGCTAAGACTCTAAGCTAAAAAACTCTAAACTATTAACTAAAACTAAACTAAAACTCTAATCTAAGTCTCTAAGGTAAAACTTCAAACTCTTAACTATATCTAAACTAAACTAGAACTTCAACAAAAACTCTAAGCTAAGACTCTAATCTAAAATTCTAAACTCTTAACTAAACCTAAACTAAACTAAAACTCTAACAAAAACTCTAAGCTATGACTCTAAGGTAAAACACCAAACTCTTAACTAAAACTAAACTAAACTAGAACTCTAAAAAAACTCTAAGCTAAGACTCTAAGCTAAAAAAAACTCTAAACTCTTAACTAAAACTAAACTAAACTAGAACTCTAACTAAAACTCTAAGCTAAGACTGTAAGGTAAAACAATAAAATCTTAACTATATGTAAACTAAACTCTAACTCTATAAAAAACTCTAAGCTAAGACCATAATATAAAACTAAAATATTAAATAAAACTAAACTAAACTATAACTTAAATAAAAACTCTAAGATAATACTATAAGATGAAAACTATAAATTCGTAACTAAAACTAAATTAAGCTAAAACTCTAACAAAAACTCTAAGCTAAGACTCTAAGCTAAAAAACTCTAAACTCTTAACTAAAACTAAACTAAAACTCTAAGCTAAGTCTCTAAGGTAAAACTCCAAACTCTTAACTTTATCTAAACTAAACTAGAACTCTAACAAAAACTCTAAGCTAAAACTCTAAACTCTTAATTATTACTAAACTAAACTTCAACTCTAACAAAAACTCTAAGCAAAGACTCTAAGCTAAAACTCTAAACTCTTAACTAAAACTAAAATAAACTAGAACCCTAACAAAAACTCAAAGATAAAACGTCAAACTCTTAACTAAAATTAAACTAAACTGGAACTCTAACTAAAACTCTAAGCTAAGAGTCTAAACTCTTAACTAAAACTAAACTAAACTAAAACTCTAACAGAAATTCTAAGCTAATACTCTAAGCTAAAACTCGAAACTCTTAACTAAAACTTAAACAAACTACAACTTTAAGTAAAATTCTAAGCTATGACACTAAGGTAAGACACCAAACTCTCAACTATAACTAAACTAAACTAGAACTCTAACTGAAACTCAAAGGTGAAAAATCAAACTCTTAACTAAAACTAAACTAAACTAGAACTCTAACAAAAACTCTAAGCTAAGATTCTAAGCTAAGAACTCTAAACTTTTAACTAAAACTAAACCAAACTAGAACTCTAACAAAAACTCTAAACTCTTAACTTTATCTAAACTAAACTAGAACTCTAACAAAAACTCTAAGCTAAGACTCTAAGCTAAAACTCTAAACTCTTAATTATTACTAAACTAAACTTCAACTCTAACAAAAACTCTAAGCTAAGACTCTAAGCTAAAACTCTAAACTATTAACTAAAACTAAAATAAACTAGAACTCTAACAAAAACTCAAATATAAAACGTCCAACTCTTAACTAAAATTAAACTAAACTAGAACTCTAACTGAAACTCAAAGGTGAAAATCAAACTCTTAACTAAAATTAAACTAAACTAGAACTCTAACAAAAACTCTAATCTAAGATTCTAAGCTAAAAAACTATAAACTCTTAACTAAAACTAAACTAAAACTCTAAGCTAAGTCTCTAAGGTAAAACTCCAAACTCTTAACTTTATCTAAACTAAACTAGAACTCTAACAAAAACTTTAAGCTAAGACACAAAGCTAAAACTCTAAACTCTTAATTATTACTAAACTAAACTTCAACTCTAACAAAAACTCTAAGCTAAGACTCTAAGCTAAAACTCTAAACTGTTAAATAAAACTAAAATAAACTAGAACTCTAACAAAAACACAAACATAAAACGTCAAACTCTTAACTAAAATTAAACTAAACTAGAACTCTAACTAAAACTCTAAGCTAAGACTCTAAGGTAAAACACCAAACTCTTAAATAAAAATAAACTAAACTAGAACTCTAACAAAAACTCTAAGCTAAGACTCTAAACTCTTAACTAAAACTAAACTAAACTAAAACTCTAACAAAAACTCTAAGCTAATACTCTAAGCTAAAACTCGAAACTCTTAACTAAAACTTAAACAAACTACAACTTTAAGTAAAATTCTAAGCTATGACTCTATGCTAAAACTCTAAGCTATGACTCTATGCTAAAACTCTAAATTCTTAACTGTATCTAAACTAAACTAGAACTCTAAATAAAACTCTAAGCTAGGACTATAAGATAAAAACTATAAACTTTTAACTAAAACTAAACTAAACTGGAACTCTAACAAAAACTCTAAGCTAAGACTCTAAGCTATAAAACTCTAAACTTTTAACTATAAATAAACCAAACTAGAACTCTAACAAAAATTATAAGCTATGACTCTAAGCTAAAACTCAAAACTCTTACAGATAACAAAGGTGTGGGTAAAAAACATAAGTATTTCTAGTTGGAAAATGCGTTTAGGAGGGACATAAAGAAAGTATCTTACTCTGAAATGCCTTTGAAAAATATTTCTTGGTGTTGGGGTATTCAAAAGGCTGTGAAATATAATTGTGGGTGAAAAAGATAATTACTTCAAGTTGGAAAATGGGTTTAGGAGGGACGTTAAGAAAGTAACTTGCTCTGAAAAGGTCTTTGAAAAGTATTTCTTGGTGTTGGAGCATTCAAAAGCTGTAAAGTATAGTTGTGAGTGAAAAGATAAGTACTTCAAGTTGGAAAATGGGTTTAGGAGGGACATTAAGAAAGTAACTTGCTTGTCTTAGTCGATTACGTCATTCTATGCCCATAAATGAATTCCCGTCATGACCTCCTGATAGGGTTCTACCGATTATGTAATCAATTTCTCAGAAATCCAATTGTCTTAGTCGACTACGTCATTCTATGCCCATTATTAATTCCCGTCATGACCTTCTGATAGGGTTCTACCGATTATGTAATCAATTTCTAAGAAATACATTTGTACTAGTTGATTACGTCATTCTATGCCCATAAATGGATTCCCGTCATGACCTTCTGATAGGGTTCTACCGATTATGTAATCAATTTCTCAGAAATCCATTTGTACTAGTTGATTACGTCATTCTATTCCCATAAATGGATTCCCGTCACGAGCTCCTTATAGGGTTCTACCGATTATGTAATCAATTTCTCGGGAATTCTCTCCCTTCAATTACGCAATCAACATATCTCTTCCCCACCTTCCCCTTAGAAACATCAAATTAATTCCCCTTTCTTGAATCAATAATTCCCCTTAGAAACAACAAATTAATTCCACTTTCTTGAATCAATAATTCCCCTTAGAAACAACAAATTAATTCCCCTTTCGTGACATATCAATCGATCTTGACATCACCTGTCAGACATTATTAAACTTCGCCTGGAAACAATTTGATTAATGATTAACAGTACCTGTCAGACATTAATTAACCTTGCCCGGAAACAATTTGATTAATGAGTGACTTTAGGTCATTGACCCCATTAACCACGTGTTCTCCCTAGGGACTCTATGCCCATATTTGGGGTGCAAAAAAAGTTGTAGGTGGCAGCAGGGGTGAATCGTCGCGCTGGTACCCCCCCTTCTACTTATGTTCAAGATGTTTTACTCTGTAATAGTTACCATATTAAACTTATTGAAAATGCCATAGACAGATGATTAAAAGGATAAAACAAGAAAATAATGAGCCCATTTCCCTTTCTTTAGTTTTTCTGGCAACTAAAAACAAAACCTTTGTCAGTTTACCCGAGACTTCCCTATGACAAGGAGGCAAGAACGACTTCTCTATGACGGTGCTGTATTCCTCTAGGCCTCCGGAAGAGGGGTAGATAAATCACCGCTGGTTGTTTTCTTGAAGTTGAGCCTCTGAATTATGTGATTGTGTGAAGTTCACACAAGTATCTAGCCTCTGAAATAATTTACGGTAAAGATATTTCTTCTGTAATGGTTACCATATTAAACTTTGGAAATGCCATAGACAGAAGATTAAGAAAGGTAAAACAAGAAAACAATGAAACTATTCCCCTTTCTTTAGTTATTCTAGCAATTGAAAATAAAACCTTTACTACTTTATCATATACATCTAGACGTCCCTATGATAAGGAGGAAAGGACGACTTATCTATGGACAGGGGCGTCGTTTTGGGGTGGGGGCAAGGGGAGCAGTTTCCCCCAAATAATTTGGAGAACAATTATTGTATAGCCCATGTCCCTTGATTATCCAGATATGAACCCCTCTCCCTCCTTACCAATAAAAATTCTGGAAATTCGCCCCTACCTATGAAGTTTGGTGCTGGACTCCTCCTGGCTTCTGAAAGAGTAATAGATAACAAATCACCATTGGTCGTTCCCTTGGAGTTGAGGCAAGAGTAATACCATCATATCTTAATGAGCTGTGGTCTCTGGATCAGACTCATCAGACATGGAGGTCAACCATTGCTCTACTATATGCCTCTAGGCGTCGGAGGATCTGAGTCTAAGTATGCTACGTAAACAATGCGCAAATTGAATAATTTACAGTCTTCGCCTGTATTAAGTTACGTAAACAACAGGCAAATTACATATTTTTACAACCTTTCCTATGGGAGGAAGGGGGCTTGGCTGGCATCCCTGTTGGCATAGTTACTTGACCTTTTAACTATTTTGAACATAATATTTTTTTTTTAACTTCGATTATTCTTGGGGAAGGGACAATTGGGGATGGACTGGCTGATTTCCGATATCCAACTTGTTACACATCGCTACACCCTTTTCACTAACATCTCGCCTATAGCGTTTTTATTTTGTTCTACATCTTTCTTAACATTTTCTGAAAGTTCCGCCTTAATACCCTAAGCCTATCTGAAGACCCAGGATCATAGATGCCCCCTTTTCACAATAACAAACATTATGTATAAAAATAAGCAACTTATAAAACTTGCAGAACTTGCCTCAGGGGCTGTGGAGGTTTATGTTATCCCTGGAGGCATAGTTATTTGACCTTTTGAGCACTTCGAACAAGACCGCTATTTCAAATTTTGATCAAATTTTTCTGGGAGGAGCGTTGCTACAAAGGATAGAAGGGAGCATCGGAGGGACCTGGATTGCCCAATTGCTTTATTTCAATATCCCCATCAACATATCCCGAGAGTTTCAACTATTGCCCTCAGCCATTCTTACGATAATGCATATAAGTTTTTTTGATAAACTGGATTCACGCAGTGCCTTTTGATTTAGTTCAACATACCCCTCAACATTCCCTGGAGTTTTTCTTAATAATTTTAGCTTTTTTTCTGGGAGCTGGCGTTAACACCCTAGAAAATAAACCCCCGGAAAATACTCCCCCACTGAAAATACCACTAGGAAAATGCCCCTCCCCGCGGAAAATATCACCCCTCCCCACCCCCACCCCCGTTGGTCACCCACCTCCACTCTACAGTGGGCCTATTAGACTTAAGTCACTTGTTTCCCTGCGAGTCTAGGCGACTTGGTGTTCATCTGTCAATCCTAAAACTCGGTCGCCCGCCTCAGACTCTAGGCGGGCTTGCTTTTCCAAAAGCAAATACACAAGTATTTAAATTAAGAGAGTCATAGTTACTCTCGCCATTTCGCTTATCCAAAACAGTATAAAAATAAAGGCCGCCCTGATCGCCTTCGAGTCCAGGGGACTTGTCTGTCATGTGTCAATCCTAAAACTCGGTCACCCACCTGAGACTCTAGGTAGGCAGGCCTATCAGGCTTAGGTCACTTATTCGCCTGCGGGTCCAGGCGACTTCAGGCCCTTGTTTAGCCTACAAGTCCAGTGGTCATTTTGCATCATTAGTCAACCCACATCTCAATATTCTCAACTGCGTACAAGTCCTGTAGGCATGGTCAGTCATAAATCTTTGAATCATTTTTTGGGGTCTCCCATTGCCTTCGAATGGCTCACAGAACTGATAGACTATTTGAATTACCCTTACTCTATGCCTATCTACCTTAGTTCTGTCCTAGGATGGATGATGGACTATCTATCAACAAATGGACACATGACTGACAAGTCTTTTGGACTCGCAAGCGAACGGGGTGACCCATATTTTTTCATACTATTTGGGTAGACAGCGCTGGTAAACGGCAGGAGTAACTAAGACTCTTTTTTGTAATTCCTTTTGGAGAGGCCAATGACCATTAAATCACCTGGACTCGCAGGCGAATAAGCGACCTTAGCCTAATAGATCTGCTGCCTAGAGTCTTGGGCATATGTCCCACTGGGGGTATGTCCACTTGGGGGGGGGGAGGAGTATTTTTAGGGGGAATTTACACGGGGGTATTTCCCAAGGAAGGGGTATTTTCCGGTAGGATAAACATCTATACCCTTTCAGCCATAACCACAGTCAAACATTCGCCTTTTTCAAATCATAAATCCCGCATGTGAACGACGGAGAAATTGTGTAATATAAAATTGTGTATTCTTGCCCTGAGGGTTTTGGAGAGACAGGGGTATCCTTGGAGGTACATCTATTAGATGCTCTGACTGTTTAAACTTGCATAGCTTACAACCCTTGCCACATGGGCTCTGGAGGTTATGTTATCCTCAAATTTGGAGTTATTTACCCTTTGGACCATTTTAAACAAAATAACTATCTCAAAATTTTCCTCGGATGTCTTTGGTGGGAAAGAGGCGTGAGAGGGCAGACCTTCTTCCAATCACTTGTTTATTAATAAAAAGGACAATAGAACTTTCAAATTCCAATGAAATGAGCCCCCTTTTAAGTATATATGACCACTCCTTGCATACTAAGTGGCTCTGGGAGAAAAAAAATAATAAAAATACATTTAGGTTCTATTGGTCTTAACTACAGGCAA
>NC_142795.1:56566963-56628688 GCF_049724085.1 Artemia sp. Qi Xiang Cuo | reverse complement strand
GTAAGAGTAGCGTCTGTGGATTATTAGAATATACATAGTCCATCTCTTTCTCTGTTTTTTTTTTTTTTTGTTGAAATGGTGATTCAGCCTTTCTTTTTACTGATTTTTTTTTTTTGTCAAACATAAAATACTCCAGGTCATTACGACACCCAAAGATGTTGTTTGACATGAATGATATTTGTTCTTTAGCTTTATAAGTATACCAATCGACATGTTCCTCCCCTCCCTTCCCCTATTAGATTCCGAAATTGGCAAGCAAAATTTATGCATCCCTCTTTTGAATTCTCGGCCTTGAGATATTTAATCTTAATACAAACGATCAGTGATAAACACTGATGAGGTTCCAAGGGATGTATATTACTAAGCATTCCCCCTTTCCTCATTCTCTTCAAAACGAACTTACTTTCTAATGTATCTCGTGCTATCTCATATCTAGAAAAAAACTAGCAGACTTAATGTTTGGAAACGCGAGCTTGGAAGTAAAGATGAAGGTCCCTTCTTTCAAAGCATCCTAGTAATCCCTTTTCTGTATCATTTTCTTTCTTATCAACAACTCTTGATTATGCTTCATTTTTTATGTAAACTAGAGACCCGGTCTTATTTATTCAGCCTCGATGTCCTGGAGCATTAACTTTGGGAAGAGATAAGGGGAACCATGCTTTATATTATCTTCTAGGAAATGCATGAGATCTTTCTTCTCGTATCATGTTTCTTTAACCAGAAGTCTTCCGTAACTCGATTTTTATGGTTTTCAAACAAAATGGATATGACTAGGAATGAAGAGCATTAACTGAAGGGTTTTGATATATGTTATGGTGAATTATCTGGCAGCAGTCTGCTGTATTATTGGTATCCCCTCAAGGTATTTAGTCGATGAGTGGGATTGCGGCCCCAAAACACCACATCCATAATCTGTAGATGCGCAAGACTTGATGCTGCAGTCGTCATGAGTATTTATCTTTTCATCATTAAACATTATTCCCTTTTTTGAAATTGAAGCTTTGTTTCTTACATTACCATGAATTTGGGTTAGATATCACTAAATTTCGAAAGAGCGAACTATTTCACATTTAAAAAGCTTATTTCATTACGAGCATCATACTTGATGGGATTTTTAATTTTGTTGAAAGGATTTACCGCAAACGAAGATAGCGGCTCGCTATTAGTGTCAGACTAAGCTTAGAAATTACGAGGCACGACTCAGATCAAAATTTTCTTTACTCTAGGATGACACTTATACTCCAGTTTCCGTATTTTTTATTCAGCGTTTTGTGTAAAACCATCCAAGAATGGTTTTATTCGTGTAATATCTAAGATTCCCCTTAATTTTCTCTCTCGGGAACTTAATACATCGACTTAGCTCAAAATAGATAGCAGTGACGATGAGCTCGAGTTGGTAGTGAATTTCTTGCTAAAGGTGTTGACGTTGGAGATTTAAGAATTAGGACTCAGATTTCTTTTTTTTGGAGGAGGAGCATATAACGTCCGAATAATTGTGTTTGATAAAAATGGAGAAATTAGAATCCAAGTATGACCAAGATATAATAATTTTGACTGTTTTATTTTTTCCAAAAAAATACCACCACCACCCCCTCCCCCCCCCCCAAAAAAAAAAAATTATGTCAAGTAAAAGGCAATCGCTTAAAATGTGAGTGATTACATTCGTTCTAAGGAAATTATTTTACCTGCAATATAAGACATTGTTTCTTGACGCTTTTGACTGTAGTTGTTGAGACATAATATGGGACAATTTTTGGGGGCGTCCACCAGTCCTGCCCAGATCATCAGATACTACGTTTTAAAATTAACCAGAGTCGGTTTCTTTTATTTATTTATTTTTGTTACTGAATTTTACTTCCAACGACGAATAAATCTAGTATTAGGTTTATTACTAGGAAAATTGGTGTGCAATTAATGAGATTGATGAGCGTTAAGCCATTCCACTATCATCAAAACATTCTGTAATAACACGTAGTGATTGGGATAGATGAGTTAAGGCAAAGCACAAAAGTAAATCAGAACGGACCTTCTTTAATATTTCTTTTTTTTGGTCTGATTTTAGAAGCATTTCCTTTACTTCCAAGTTCAGTTTTTTCCTTCTTATTCTTCTGCTAAAATGGTAAAAGCTGATTTCACCAATATGGTGGAGAATTATGGTTTTATCTACACCCATGGTTTTTAAAGTGCGGTGAACCTATCGTGAGGTGGCCATTGTGCTTTCTTAATATACAATTTAAGAAACATTTAGACAAATGAATAGTCTAAACAAGAGGAAAACGGGAGTATGATAAAGATTCTAATTTTTGTCTTTATTATTGCTGTTGTTTTTTATTTTAAATTTCCCTAATTCTAAGATAAGAAGACAAAAAGACTTTTTTGTCAATATAAACAAGAAAAAAGAAAAGATTTCGAAACTTATGTCAAAGAACTGCGAAAGCTGTTGAAATATAAGAGGAAACAAGAAAATCACTTGATCGTGTTTTCTATCTGTGGTGTTTTTTCAAAGCAAGACAGTAAAACAGATAAATGAAGTTTGATTTGGGGAATGCTTTATTCTAAATGTATACATTAGGTATATATAGGGTACGAAAGGTTTATCACAATATTGAAAGCTTGCCAATCTAATTTTATTAAATAAAAACAACAATGGGTCAAAAAGGATTATGGGAAGTGTAGCTGCATTTAAGTCTCTGTAGATCAAGTGTCTTTAGCTAACCAACTAATAGTTTAACACAGAAGATCTTTCATTTGTTCACTTGCGGAAAAAAGAACAAGCATGAAAATTGTCCATCACTTTTGTTTCATTAGCAGCACTGTTAAATATAGCAGCAGTTTTGGTTGTCAAACCATGATGAATTCTTTTCAACCAGAATAACAGCAAACGTTGTAAAAACGTCACATAATATTGTTTTGGCATAGTTTTGAGATCACGTTTCTTTAGGTCCAGTCGCTTCAAACCCTGAAATAAAAGGAATAAATATTTAGATTAAAAAAAAAAATCAACTTTGTATGTTAATGTACAGTCACTTTTTTAGTCTTTGGTTATACCTTCTATTACTATAAATACATAATAATATTCTACTCTTAGGGTGATTTGATTTTATCTATAGCACGTTCACTTTATTCTGCCGCTGCAAGATCTGGTCTATGGTTTATATCGTTCTGGATTCGCTACTCTTCTACCCCATCTACTACAGTAAGGTAAAAGAGATACTTAAATTTTGGGCTATCAAAGCCGCGTAAAAAAAATTCAGTGGAGGAGATAAAACCCATAAAAGAACAAAAACCTGGTGAGTTATAAAACAAAATATAAGAAAGGTGCGGAAATCGAGAATTCCTATAATTGGGGAAGGAGGTTGTCAGCCAATCCTCTTTCTCCTTTTCTTACGTGTGGACCTAGAAAGTATCAGGTTTATGCTTTCAGGACTTTTGATCTTATCGATACATTCTTACTCCCTTGATTTTTTTTTTTTTGTATTTAATTTCTTCAATGCTTGTAACAAGAGTGGTTAACTTTTTTATAACTAATAGGCATAGCTTTTGCTGGTAAAATAGTTTAATATTATCATACAGACCCCCCCCCTCCCCGAAAAAAAGACTTCTAAAATAGTTAAAACGCTGTTAAAGCAGAATTGCTAGCAGAAAACAAATTAGCTACTCGTTTCGTCTGAAGAAAAATCGAAAATAGTAATCTTAGTTTAAGCACATTATATTTAAAACTGCATTATATGCTTTATAGTGAAATAACATTGATTATTTTTTACTGGTAAAAAGTAATAAGAACCAATAACAGTTTTATGCTTTAGTTTATGCAGTCATTTCTGAGAGCACATTGAAATTCCACTTCTTTTATTTACAGCAATATTTTTTGTTTGTCAATTCAGCTTAATTTGCTCATAGCTTTATTACACGAATAAACACTAGATACAATAGAGAAATCGTTATCACTCCATCTGTTAGGTACCCAACTGACAACTAACAATCAATAGTGGTACTAGAGCAGCAAATCTAGATACCCAATTTTGCTTGCTTCAAATATCCTACCAGCCTTTGCTGGTAGCATGGAAGAAAAAGCGCGCAAAAGCTCACCAAAACACACTGTCTGTAGTCTATTATAAATTAATGCATATATGGATTTGGTTCTGTTCCCTGAACAAAAATTGTATGTATGATATGTACCTGCATTTTCAAATTGTCTGTTACTTATTCATGGAAAATATGAGAAAAGAAAATTGAATACCAGTTCGAGGGAATATGTAATTTGTCAGCTTCTTTCTTGGGAATAAATTTGTTCCTGGATAGAATTCTTGATTTCAACAACATGCTATGGATTATAATACATCACCATAGTTAAATTCTTATTTACTCCTTATTTGTGCTTTATTTATTGGTAGTCCAAAACCAAAACACTGATTACAGTATACGAGGAGGGGGAGTAGTCCCTAATAGTAAATAAAAATACGCTTTATATGGTATGTTTTTAAGCAAAATTTAAGACGAATTGTTCAGTTAGACGAGATCTCTGTGACTGATTTGAGAGTTTTTTGCGTGATTTTCGTCAAGCTGCTTGTCATTAGTGTTGCTGAGTGCGTTTAAAAACTTTAAAGGCTTTTGCTGAAGGTTCCTGGATGCGATCCGTGGTCACCACATGGTTTCAGCAATTCAAAACAGACCATTCCGACCTAGGTTATCAGCCACGTAAAGGTGGATCAAAATCACGGTCTTTGGAGACTGCAGCTGAAAAAGTGTGAGACGCTAAGGAAAAAAATGATCATGGGGCGTTAGCTTTGATAGCTATTGAACGAAATCGATTCGAGGGATCTTCAAAATTGAGCCCGAAATTTCCAAGATGTCTGCTTGCTGAGTTCTATGCATTTTAGTGGATGAACAAAAGAAGACTCAACTCAAATGGACCTCAATTTTGATCACCAAGTGTTTCAGCCTCGGAGCCATAAAAATTGAAATTATAGAGACAAAAGTTTGTTCTGCAGTTACGATTTCGAAAATAAAGACAGAATGTGATTTGATCAAAAAGGAAACTCATGGCCCAATAGACCCTGTCAAGGCCCAATAGACCGATAAAAAGGACGATATTCGCCTTTTTTGTCAATATTATTAACCTAGCAGCTGTTTTGATAGCTAGTAGTGTTTAACAGCCCAGTAGCTGAGGAGAAAAAAAAAATATGACTTCAAGCATGCAACTGAATGTCTGCCAGAAGTTTACAATGACTTGGCCAAGTGCTGCCTAAGTTGCCACTCTAAGCAATTATAACATCATCACAAGGTCCCAGCAGGAACTGCCCGTGCTACCGCCAGTATTATCAAAGAGAAGGGTCTGAAGCTTTTAGACCCCTCACCCCGCTGCACTCCACGATCTCGGGCAATCGGAGAGCTTAGCTGTGTCCATCGGACCCTGGGCGTTTTGGACAATGTACACAACTAGGTTGATAACCGTGTAGAGTGCATCTTACTAAAGATTGTAAACAGTAATGTTCTTTAATTTGTAGTAAAATTCAAAATAACGCAAACCTAGGCTTCTACATTTTTACTGATTTTATCTGACTTTTTAATTCTTTTCTTGCCCACTTCCATTTGATCTCAGTAAAGACGTTGCTCACAGCATTTACTTTGGTAAAAATATTAGAAGAAAGTTTAAGTGTTATCCAAGACTCCTAGCCGTTCCTCATATTTTTTCTTTTTCTAAAAGTTCTCTCGACAAGCTGGACGAGAACTCATCAGTAATGACCCTTGTTCTTGATGGAGCCATAATATCTTTGCAAAAATCATCTTAAGATAGCGGAAGTTGCTGACTAGAATAACGCTGTTCTTTCTACTTTAAAGAGATGGTACGATGGTTATCTTCAACTTATATAGCCCATTTTTTCTATCTGTTTGGGGCATGTGCTACTTCTATCGTATTTTATGGGACCCTTTCCTACATTTAATTTCTTCCTTTCAGTTTTCTATTTAATTTCCTGAATATGAGTCCTTTCAAATGGCTAGATTCTTAAGCATTCTCTTTAAGTAACTGAATAGAAAAGACGTGTGCTTCCAAATTTTTATACGGCATAGCTAGGTTTTTGTTGAAGTGGGGGAGATGCGCCGCCGAGCTATTATCTAGACCTGCATCATCCAGAAATATCGTCTGTTGAATTTTTAATTATGTGCTTTGAATATGAGGAAACCTCGTTATTGTTTTTTTTTTTTTTTTTAACGAACTAGGAGATTAGATATTTCTTAGTTGGTGATCATTGTTTTTTCATCATTTTTCTTCATCTGAGATTTTAAGATTAGATTAGTGTTCGTTTATTTTTGTGTGTGTTTTTTTATTCATTTTAGACTTTAAGATTAGATTAGTGTTTTCTTGTGTTTTTTTTTATTTTGTAGTTTTAGTTTAGTATATAGAGTGAAATACCTTGTTTGGTTTACTCACGAATAAATAATTACTTACTTCGAATATGAGTTTGCGAAACAAATTTTCTATTCTGTGTAATTACAATAATCACACTGGAAGCTATTGGATCGTCAAGTATTAAATAAATTAATTCTATTTTAGGATCTTTCAAATTCAAACACCATAAATATTTTACAGCAATTCATTGCTTTGTAGAAAGTAAAGTCGTTCCAAAATGATATTTATCAGCTCAATAAAAAGTAGAAGGATTTGCGATGTTAAGATTTGTAAACTGTAGCGTGAATGAAGCGACAGTTATGATGTTTTTTGGAAACCGACTATGAAGACTTGATAAAAAAAAATTAATTAAAGTAATTTGTTATAAATATTAAACAAGAGGAAGAAATCTAAACTTAGAATCGTCACAGATTTTCTGCTTTGCAAAAGAAGAATCCGAAAAGAAAAGGAACTTTTCCCTCCACTTTTAAAACAAACTTGCACTTGAATGAGGGGACATACCCTCACACAATGGCCATCACCTTAACCAATGCCAAAAAACACTATATCCACAAAACAACTGACAACGATCAATTCGTGAACAACGAGCGCAAATTTCGAACAAAAGAAACATTATAGTACACTCCCGACCTTTTTACACTTCACTATGATGTTTATCGCTGAAGTACAAATCATCCAGTTTTGGAAACTTGTGTCATTTTTGTTTCGCAACTACGTCCCTCTGGCCACGAATTATTTTTGAGTGGCTTCTGCTAGCGAAATTACGACTTGAATATGACATGCGTCTTTAAACGTTGAAAGTGGTAGTTTTGTAAAACGTAAAGTTAAGTCACTAGATCATGAAACATAAATATAATCCAGAAAATTGGTGTTTAGACAATTTAGATGTATTAAATTTGTAAAAAAAAAAATTGTTGAAAAAGCCGGTAATGTAGTGGAAACTGGATAAAAAAGGGACCAGTGCTTGAAAAATTAGAAACTACGTAGTCGCTAATCCTAATGGGCTTATTTTCCCTGCTGATTTTGAATTGTCGGCAAAACCTGATAATGGCAAAAAAATCTGCCGAAAAAAATAATTAAACAGGAAACTATGTCGTGACGGGGCCAAGGCCTCTTGAATCTGCTAGAGAAACATGATATTGAAATGCTTTAGAATCATTGTTAATTTGTACTTTTGATTTTTAGGAATACTAAATATAAAAAATGCGAAGAGCTGCTCAGGGCGATAGTCAAGGAGTACGAAATCTATTTGCGCAATCAGAAGATGATGATTATGAAGAAATTCAGAGCCGAATTGAACGTTTACGCTCAGTGAATATCATTATCAAGGATGAAGTGAACGATCAAGTAAGGGAACTTGGCTCAGCAAATAGCATTTTTGATTCTCTCGAAGGTGCTGTTACGAACTCAATTAAGAAAATTAAGAATTTAGCCAGGTCTCCCAATCGATACTTAGTGTTATATATGATGATTTTCATGGCATTTATTTTTGGATTCCTATGGCTTTATAAAAAGTTTTAGTTTGCATTATTCTGGTGGGGATGAGTTGATATCAAAGTGTTTTGGGTATTTTTTACATAAAAGTGAAATTGAATATTTATTGCGTTTAGTTTGGTTCTCGGGTTAGGTAGAAACTTTCTCCTGAGTTCTTTTGTAGTCACTTGAAAAAATCATCAGAAACAGAAAGAAGCATGTGCTGAATAGGATATCTGAATTGTCAAGTTAGAGAAGCAAAGATTATAAATGCCTAAAGATGGTATGACATCATTAGAAAACTTACACAAAAATTTATAATAATTCTGAAAAATAATGAAATCTACTGGATGCATAGTCTATTGAACAAAAACGAAAACTTTGAACGAACATGCCATAAGCTTTTGTGCAGTCAATATACAGTTTTGAAAAAGTAGAATTGCAAAAAAAAAACTGAATTTGGTAAGGAAAGACAATCGTAAAAAATTTTGTTGGTTAAGATTACCAACGTAGATTGTGGTCAAGGTTCTGGTATCTTTGTTTGTAGTTTTTGTTTTGTTCAATATGATAATTTATATTTCAAGTCTTTTTTTCTCTTCTTTTTCTGACTGTCGTCAGAAAAAAAAAACTCTGGCTGGGTTCCGAGGGTGGTCTCGAAATATTCGGTAGTTTGTATAATTTTTTAATGTTGTATTGTTTTAAGTTATCACTATTTGTAATAAAAATGTGCTGTTTTATACATATATATTTTTTTTTTGTAAAAATCACAGTTTTTCTATATAAAATTGTACAGAGATATTGTGGTCTTAGAAATTACTTACGCCATGTATTTTGTTCCATATGGAACCTGTATATAATGAACAGTTGTGAACAGACGCTGATTTGAAGCTTAACCTTGATGTTGGAATACGTATGTGTAATTGTCATAATTGTAGGCTACACCACATTGTAACTGGAAGGCCAGAAAGTTTTCTAGAGGTGAGGTTAAGGAGGACATCTTTGAAGCTTCCAAAAGTGTATTCTTAAGGCCAAGTTTTATTAATTTCCAGACTTCAGAGGTATATACAAAGGAAAGGGAGGGTGACATGCCAGCGTAAATCAGTATATTTTATGATTTAATATCATTATTATTATTACTGATATTGTTAGTACTATTACCCGTCGAAAACGCTAGTTTTTGTTAATTACTGTTTAAGGCTAAACATATCGTATGGCAGCCATCAGCTGTTTCAATGACCTATGCCCCCCCCCCCCCGCATCTTACCTCGTGGCATCGGATTAAAATTTCAAGATAGCTGTTTTAAAATAAACGGTCGAATGGATACAAAATGTTCCTTCAGGGCAACATTGACCTCGTAGCTTTATGGCAAGGGTTTGAAATTATTTAAATAGATTGTTAAAACGGAGCTGTCACAGAGGCATTTTAGCTGAAAGATAGACATCCCAAGTCTTGTCGAAATCATAATCATGCAGCGATTTTCAATATGTATGATTTGAGGTTCCGAAGCGGCGTAATTTACCATGTTATCTTTCTAACATGCCCTCTGCTCCCACTTTCGGCATTCTACATACAGACATGTTGTACCTTTTCCGACTGAATTCATTCCAAAATCATTTAGGGTATGCTCATTCCCTAAAAATATTAAGATTACGGTGTGACTGTCCAAGTACAAACATACCTAACATCATGTCCTAAATCAACTTCCATGTATTTTTTTTGTATCAGTATATTTGTAACAATCAGTTTAGCTTTAGAAGTCCAAATTTCGTGCAATTATTCATGAATTTTAGTTTCCTCTTAAAACCATTCGCTTAAAACAGGCAGACAATCAATTAGCTCGATAAAACTGTCAACTTATGTTACGTATTTAGTCATTAAAGTGCAGATAGCACTCTTGCCCGTTAGGGCCTTTCTAAGGTAACACCGTGCTTATTTGTGGTCGTTTTGCGTTTGGCTTCATTTTCCATTGTAGTTTCTGTTCGCTTCAGGCTTCATTCACAGTCGTGTTTCCGCGTTTAAAGTTTGATATTTCATATAAGCTAATCTCTGCTCATTTTAAGTCTTGACTTGGCTCTTTACTTTTCATGAAATTTTTTTGATTAATACAGATGAGGGTTGGGGTTGAATATGACAAGATGATATTGACAAGATTTTAAGAGTATATCAAGGACAACGCTCTTGCAATGCCTCAGTAAAGAGCCATATACCTCTAATGTTTTCACAACCGCTTTGTATGGAAGGTGTGGTCTTAGAAACTTGGGATGGGACTTGTTTGATTAGAAATTGAGAGTTCAAGTACCCTTTGTAAGGGATGAGAGTGATTAGAAGGTGACCCGCCCCCTCCTTTGCTCTTTTTACCCCCGGGCATTCCTTACACCCCCATGATATCACACCAAAATTTTTAGATAGTCATTTTGTCCAAATAGTCGAAAGGTGTAAGAACTAAGCCTATGGGCTCGACAGTGTCCCCTGAGTCCTAGGTATTTTTGTCCCTAGACTTTGCAGGCTACCAATTTTTCATAGATAGATTTTAGTACAAAAAGGGACATTCCTGCTCTTGGTTGTTCGGTCAATGAAGAGCTCCTAGGGATCGATTGCTAGGCCAAGTTTTTAAGTTTCCCAATGATATTCTCCTTCTCCATAGACAACACGCGAACCTGAGGAAATCAAAAGTCATTATATGCACCCAAGTTTTCAAAATTCGTTTTTTTCAATGTCAGGGAATGGCTTGAGTATTTTTTAACTTTCAGGGAGTGGTGGGGGGGGCAAATGAACTCTGAATTGTGACTCAGTGGAGGGGCCACGCCAGTCAGAAGTTAAAAGAGCTTATCAAAATAGCATATCTGTAGTATCTTGGGAAAGGATTTGTTGATGAACACACACCTAAACATCTTTGCGGTACAAGTTCCTCTATAATAAAATAGTGCAACTGCAATGTTTTGGGAATAGTGTAGGCCCTACGCTATCAATTTTCCTACGCCATAGGAGATGCAACGAGTGCTTTGAGGCCAAATGAAAACAAAATTTAAACTCGGGTGAGAGAGAAGGCATTACAAAATGTTTTGGCACTACAATCCCTGTGAAGTAACAATTTCAGTTGAAGGATACCGTATTTATATGCATATCAAGGAGGCACACTTGTGCCTCTATAAAGAGACGACCCACCACAATGTTAAGCGATTTCCGGTCCTAGCGGTCGCAGAGAGACAGCAGTAATCGCATTTTGTAGCCAAAGCTCAAACTAAGAAACGTGCACAATTTCACCTCCCCCTCCGACTTTATCTTCATGGGTAAAAGTGGGCCGGAAGTTTTGACCCTCCAGCCACAGCCCCCCTTTAACGTTGTCCGATTGGGCTGAAATTTAGAAGTTAAGCTTTCCTAGGGTCTGGGAGCTCATCCTCTAAATTTCAGCTCAATCCGATTACTCCTTCCTGTTTTCCAAAAACCAAATATAGCCACTTAAAGTTCATTTTTTTTTTTTTTGCCACGCCTACAGGCCACAGTTGGCAACTGATCCGGGTGAATGAGGACTCATTCGAAGCAGAATTCGACCTGTTAGGGCCTTTTGATATTTTCAGACCGAAAAAATTATCCCCCGAATTTACATTTACAAAAAACCTCGTTGTCCTATAAGAGCCCATGTTAAATTTTCCCAGCACAGCCCCCCTTTAACTTTTTTTGATCGGGCTGAAATTTAGAGAACAAGCTTTCCTGGGGCCTGGGAGCTTATTCTCGAAATTTCAACTCCATCCGATTACTCCTTCACTGTTTTCAAAAAACCAAATATCAGGTTTTATGGGGATTTGCTTGCGTCAAAAATAGATTCCACATACTAAAAATACAATTACAATTGTGTCTCTTTAGTACAGCAGGCGATACAACTGACTGTCAGACGGAAGACCCGGGTTCGATTCCCCGTCAGAGGAAATTTTTTATATACTGAATTTACAGTTTAAAAAAGAAACTCAGTTTCTTTTTTAAATTATTTGAAAAAAATTACGTTTTCTAAAGAGTTAAAGAAGCTGAGTTACAAGGTCGACCCTTAAAACACCCTGTCGAGAAAGAAAAGAATAATACACAATCATCTAACAGTTAGTCAAGCAATAATAAGTAATAAACTGTACAAAAACGTGCAGAAATTATTTGAAAAAAACTACGTTTTCTAAAGAGTTAAAGAGGCTGAGTCACAAGTTCGAACCTTAAAACGTACAGGGATTAGAAGGTAAAGTTGGGGCTGCCGCCCCTCAAACCCCCGCTTTCGCAGCCTTTAAATAAAAAAAAAAAATTTTAAACTGAAAGTAAGGAGCGACATTAAAACTTAAAAACGAACATAAATTATTCCGTATATGAACGTGGCTGTGCCCTCCTCAACGCCTCGATATTTACGCTAAATTTTTAATTTCTAACAACTATTTTTTTAAAAAATAAAAACTTTAGCGTAAAGAGCGAGGCGTTGAGGAGGGCACAGCCCCTTTCATATACGGAATAATTTCTGTTCGTTTTAAGTTTTAATGTTGCTCCTTACTTTCAGTTTAAAAAAAAAATTATTTAAAGGCTGCGAAAGCGGGGTGTTTGGGGGCGGCAGCCCCCAACTATACCTTGTAATCCCTGTACGTTTTAAGGTTCGAACTTGGGACTCAGCCTCTTTAACTCTTTAGAAATCGTAGTTTTTTTCAAATAATTTTACGATAAATCGTAAAACACTTGATGTATCCATGTTATCGATATTGCATATCTATTATTTCTTGAGAACAGCTTGGGGGGGGGGGTCAAGTGGAAATTTTCAATCTTTGGGGAGAGGACGGGGTATGGAGAGTTGGAATTTCGTTTAGCGAGAGGTACTCAAAGGCAAATGGAATTTGTTTCGTTGATCCGCCTATAGTTACGTTGTAGTAGTGACTTGATTCGAAAGACAGTGTATAGACTCTGGTTGTCAAGATGGCTTCTCGGTAATATATTGGAAATGGCTTGGAGGATCGATTTGAAACTTTCAGTGAATGTTGAGAGGCCAAGTAGACCTCGAAATTTCACTTGGGGGAGGATAAATCAAAAGAAATTATATGTATCTAGATTATCATGCTAACATATCTTAAGTATCTCGGGAGTGGGTTGGGGAGTCGAGTTGAAACCTTGAGAGTGTCGGGAGGGGCCAATGAGACTTCAAATTTTATGTTTAGGGGAAGGGAATTAGATTACCAAAAAAATCTGTTCTTCGATCTGCTAAAAACTGTTTGCATTATAAGCCCCTGTGGAGCTTAGAATTCATTCATCGGTCTAAAAGCTTATGCATTATAAGCCTGTTTTAGGACATTTAATCAATTTTAGTTATATGAGTTGAACCAAAAGACACTCTGTGAACCCAGTTTATCAAGATAGTGTTTCTATAAAATCTCAGGAATGTGTTAGAATATCGAGCTGAAGCTTTCAGGAAGTTTTGGGATAAGGGTTGATTTCTAATCTTGTGTTTGTGGAAGAAATGATATGGTCTTTAAAAAAAATTGTACCTGATTTCTCATAAGCTTTAACACTACGAGTCTCTGTGGGACTTTTCCATGGTGAAGTAGCAAGGTGATTAAATAAACATTACTTATACACATTTTATCAAAATAGTATGTCTATAATGTATCGGAAATGGCTAGGGGGTCGAGTTTAAACTTCCATAGATCGCTGGGGGGAGAGGTTGGAGGGCAAATAAACGTTTAATTTTTAAGTTTGGGGTTGAAGATGCGTTTGATCATTTAATGTGTTGATCTTTAAAGTTTCACTGTCCAAAAATTAAGCCCAAGAGCTATCTGTTCCTGCTCTGATATGTCAGTTGTTTGGTCGACTAGAATGGTTAAGAAAACGAGCCGTTTACACTTGATCAAGAATCTTTGCATCAATAAGCAGTCCACAAACATCAACAAGTTCGTTCTGAATTCTGGGGTCACAGTACTGGACATTGCACAGACTTCACTGCAAAAATTACTAGCGAAGCAAACTTGTCAAACCAGCTAACTTGAAACTTCCCTGATTTTGAGCATGTGGCATGAATTGGGTAAGGATAGTCCTTTTTGGTCTAAAATGCCTTGTCAGTAAACTATACTTTGTTTCGTTGGAAATTGAACCTTCTCCTATGGAAAAAAGTTCTAGTATCAAGCTCGGTCTCAGTGTTTATTTCGTCAGGATTGTCTGCTACTATCTCATAATTTGGTATTGGTTCTTGAATTGAAGTTGAAGACTTAGTCACAAAGGTAAAGTTCAGATGATCATTATTGTCATTTGTTCTGAATCAACCTCACTAACACTCGCTTTGTACCCCAGAGTTGCAGAACACCCTGTTGCATTTTTTAGCTTTTCACGCTTGAGCTATCTTTAGCAACACTTGGTTTTACGCTGTCAACTGACTAGGTTTGATTGCAGGAATGGCGGTTTTATATCCCCAGAGGCTAGAAAAAAGACCACAACCAGACAATTTTTTTTCTATAGCCGAACATTTAACTCAAAGATTGGTTGACAGAGGGGGTTAAAAGCTGGACCGGAAATGTGTTAATATTATAGTGGTTACTCAATTGGGGAAGTCGGTAAAAGAAGCCGAAAAATCATCAAAGACTGTTAACAAATCAAGTTCAGGTCAGTGATTAACGAATATCCCTTTTTCTGTAAGAAATATTGGAAAATTCTGACACAATATTAAATAAAAATATCGTGAAATTTTGGAGGGAGACCGGGCCCAGAGGCCCCTCGCCTGGGTACTTGCCAGTATAAGAATTAGAACTTTAATAGTCATAATTGGGAGTCCAGCTCATACTTCCTGCCAACGCTGGTTAGAAAATAGTGGTTTATTTAGCGACATGTACTCGTGATAAGAAGTTTGGAAATTCCTCTTCTTCAGAGAGGTTTAATCGTTCCTGGGATCCGAAAAATCAAAGCGAGGATAAACTATTACTTCAAATAAGTTTGGTTGAGATCTGACAACTCCTTTTTGTAGATTTTCCAATTATTAGAATGTATTTATCCCTTTTCACCCTCCTCCGAGATTGTTAATTTCTTCTTAACTCCCAAAATGTACAAAATAAGTCATTACCTCTCATCAAGTTTAGTTCAAATCAGACAACCTCTTCTGGCAGATCCTAATGACAAGGATTTAGCAATCCCCTTACCTATTGAGCATAGAAGGCCTGAGCCACAAAAGGGCACAACGTAAAATTTCACTTTTTTGCAAATTTAAGCGGAAATCCGACTCTCCTTTCTCCTACATGCTCTTAGGGTCGGAATTTAGCTCCACCCCTCCCGATCAAACAGTTCGTGGTAACGAACTGTAAGTAAGGAGCTGCCCGGCTTAATAGTAACCGAAACTCTAAAAATCAGAATTTTGATATCAATATATAAATAAAAATAACCAGATTTTTACGCTAATTTCAAATATATAAGTTGCATTAGGTTTAGTTACAACCGTCAAAAGTTACGCGCATAAAAAAATTCGCCTTATATTCAAAAAAAAGGGGAAATCACCCCCGAAAAGTCATAGACATTTAATGAAAATCACACCATCAGATTCAGCGTATCAGAAAACCCTACTGCGGAAGTTTCAAGCTCCTATCTGCGAAAATGTGGAATTTTGTATTTTTTGTCAGAAGAAAGATCACGGATGCGTGGTTACGAGGGAGGATCCTTCCATGGAGAATATTTCCTTGGGGGAATGGACATTTTTATGAAGGGGGTGCCAGATTTCACAGCATTATTTAAAAAACGATCAGAAATTAAATAAAAAAAACTAGTTTTTTTCAACTGAAAGTAAGGACCAACACTAAAACTTAAAACAAACAGAAATAACTACGTATATGAGGGGGTTCACCCCTTAGTCAATACGTCACCCTTTTCGCTAAAATTTTTTTTAGTTCTTTCAAAAGAGCTATCTATTCTAATTAACCGGCCTTTGCGATTCAGGGGTTTTGATTTGAACAAAATTCGAATTTTAGCGTTAAGAGCAAGGTATCGACTAGGGGGCAAACTCCCTAATATACATAATAAGACATACGAATATGGGAATTCGTTACGTAAGTTAATTCGTAAGTTACGTCAGAACAAAATTTCGAGAAACCCATTTAGCCAAAAAAAGGAAAATTAATGTACGAATTTCTTTTTAATTATTCATGCACGTTGAGCCAAAATCAAAGCTGCATTAATTCAAAAACGTTCGGAAATTAAATTAAAAAAAAACTTAAGACGAACAGAAACTATTCCGCATATGAAAGGGGCTGTCCTCTCCTCAATACCTCGCTCTTTACGCTAAAGTTTGAATCTGTCTCACAACTTTATTTTTTAAAACAATAAAAAAAACTTTAGCGTAAAGAGCGAGGTATTGAAGAGCGGACAGCCCCTTTCATATACGGAATAATTTCTATTCGTTTAAGTTTTAATGTCGCTCCTTACTTTCAGTTAAAAAAAAACTTGTTTTTGTCGGTTTGGACCCAAAATAGCACAAGTAAGACACTAGCTGTTACTTTTATCCAATTTTTATCTGTATCTGACAACGTGCTCTGTTAGGTATCGTGATGACAAGAATTCAGGGATCCCATACTCTCCAAAAAGCCTTAGTCGGATATGAACCCCCAAAGAGTCACGACTAGGACATTTACTAGCCACCGAATAGGGTTGGAATTCAACAGTCCCTTCTGGCAAATGTGGCGATGAAATGATCTTTTTTTTATTTACAAACGGGTTACAATAAATAAATAAAAAAAACTTCTCATTTAAAAAACACAATCCAATGCATAACTGCATGCCTGACAAAAACCCCCAAAAAAAGAAAAACACTTTAAAAAAATATATATATATAATATTTTCATTTATTATCTTTTATTTCCTCGGACCCTAATATAACCCAACCCAAAAACAAATAAATATCTTCTCTCGCCTCCCTCTCCCACCAATCCAACAAAAAAGTGCAAACTTGAGAATCATCCACGCAAACAACCCAACACAACTCACAAAATTCAAAAAAAAAAAAGAAAAAAAAAAAAAAAAAAAAAAAAAAGGAAATAAATCACTCATCCATTTAATGGACTTTCTCCTGTCCCTAGAGGTTGGGTTGCGCTCAGATACCAAAAAATATAATAGCTCTATTTCCCGCCAAATTTGGAAGGGATGTGGTGAACATTTTTAAATTATGTCTTGACAATAATAATTCAGCATCGCCAATCCTCCTCTTCCGTAGAGGCTGGGATGGTCTCGGAATACAGAAAGATCGAGCGGATCCACCAAATGTAGTGTTTGGCTAAGGTTAGCTGATGTCCAGTAAATCCCTCTAGTAGATCTGCTGAAAAAAAATAGGGCCGCCTTCACCCTCCTCCCAGAAAGGTTGGACCAGGCATGAACCCTTGAAAAGCACAACTAACACATTTACAAAGTTTGGCTGAAATATAACAGCCATTTGTGGCAGAACGGGATAACGGGATAAAAGTTTGCGATATTTGGATAGCCAATATGGTTTCCAGGACAATAAAAATTGTTTCAAACCTTTGCCCCCACCAAAAACTTGTGAAGGCTCCAAAAAAAGTGTTGGAAAAATCGTGAAATCTGCAAATTTTACCAAGATCCCAAAGAGCCTCTCCCCTGTGTTCGTGTCATACTTCCAGGTTACCTGTTTCAGTTTTCTACAATGCATTCTAATATACAGTTATAGGAACCGTCATTGTTGCTCGGGGTTGGAATTAAAAGAAATACAAGCAACAGCACTTAAGTTCAGTGCTGTTGCAGTGGCAGTTGTTTGACTTAAAAAAATTCCATAATTACGCTAACATTTTGCATAAAAATGTTGTTTAGATTGCAAAGGCTTGCATAGTTCTGGAGCTTTTCTGGTTGAACAAACTTGTTGAAAGCTGGTTATCAAAATGATTACGCAACCATTGTATATATACATTTTAAATGAAATATTTGAGTACAATACCTAAAAATCCCCTCGTTTTGGTGATAATAGTGATAGGATCAACGTCAACAAAGTAACCCATTCCACCCCCCCCCGAATATCAACGTATTATCTCAAACATACGTAGGCACAAATTATGCTTACAATTTCTGTGTGGAAGGTACATGGGCTTGAAGCGGCATATATTCCTGGAAAATTTTCCTTTTGGCCTATAGTACTTGCCTCATACGTTTCAGGTAGATCTGAGCATTTTGGTTCAGAGCTCAGAAATAAAAACTCGTTAACATCATCATTCTCGGGATGCACTGATCCAAGGGTAGTGTTGGGCGTTATCTTAATTGAACGATATATCGATATTTTTACTTTCGGTAATCGATCTATCGAATCCGATATTTTTAGTCCAGAGGAACTTTTGGGTTTGAACTTTAGAAAGAAAATTCAATAACAAAATTTGCAAATAAAGAGTATTTTGCACGTTTTAATTTAAATTTTAGTTGCACATCCTCTAAATTTTTAATAAAATAAAGAAACTTCCATTATATAAATGAACATTACAAAAAAGCCTGATTTAGAATTACTCAGGCTCAGGATAAAGAAAAATAAATTACTGGCTATATTTGGCTATTCAAATCAGAAGCATGTCAATGTTTTCCCCAGAGACATGGTTCAGCCTTTCAGTGATTAAATGAAACAAACGGTTTTTTTTTCAACTGAAAGTAAGGAGGAACATTAAAACTTAAAAGAAAATAAATCTTCCCGTATATAAGGGGGATAACCCCTCCTCAATACCTCGCTCTTTGCGCCAAGGTTTCTTTTTTTATTTTAAAGATCTCCTGATTCTAATTAAACGCCTCTTGTGTTTCAAGAGTTGTTCTTAACAACTCTTGACAACTCTTAACAACTCTTAACAACTCTTAACAACGCTTAAATAATTGGGACATAATTTTGCCAGGGAAATCGCATCGAACCAATGGTCATATAAGAACTGGAAAGGGCTTGCTCAAACGGAAATTACAGTTCTAACTCCCCATTTTATGATCAAAACGATCGGAGGGCAACTATATTTCCCCTCCCTCTCACGTTCCTTTTTCCCAAAGTCATCCGATCAAAATTTTCAGATAGCCATTTTGATCAGTATACTTGAAAGGTCAAGTAATCATGCCTCTGGGGATGACACGACCCTGCAAGTCCCTGGGTAAAAAGTTGTAAGTTATAAAATTTTTCCAGTGTTTACATATAGTATTTGTTATTGGGAAGTATACAGACATTTTTAGGGCGGGTAATTTTCTGTGGGTGGGGGGAGAATTTTCTGCGGGGGGATTTTCTAAGGGGAGAATTTTCGTGAGGAGGGAAGTTTCCAGGGATGAACTTTCAAAGGGAAACTATACACGGGGAATTTACCAGAATTCTCATACGAAATTCATTTTATTTAAACTACTTTCTATTTGCCAATTCAATTTTATATATGAAGATATTCCAGGGAAATAGCCCACGTAAAATTTTCAAAGGACTTAAGTTGTCTGGGGATATTTACGTGGGGGTGTTAATTTTCCGCAGGAGAGATTATCAATGGGGGACTTTTACGTGGTAGAAACTTTCCATTGAGACATTGGGTGGGTAGAATTTCCAGGAAAATTTTCCGCGGAGGGAGGATTTCTGGCATAATCTGAAAAATCACTAAAAATTAAAAGAAAAACGAGTCTTTTTTCTAACGAAAGTAGGTTAAACAATTTTCCAGGCAGAATTGCCGCAAGAAGTTTTTTTATGGGACACTTTCAGCAGGGATGGAATTGTCTTGGGGAAGGAGGACCTTACGCGAGAGAATTTTTCCAAGAAAAATTTTTCTTGGGTAGATTTTCCATGGAGAGAAAAGGTGGATCTTCCAGCATTATGTGAAAAACGATCATAAATTAAATAATAAAAAATTAGTTTTTTTCAACTAAAAGCGAGGAGCAACATAAAAACGAACAGAAATTACTCCGTGTATGAGGGTGGATCTTCCTCCTCAATATCTCGCTCTTTACGCTAATTTTAACTTTTTGTCCCAATTATTTAAGCGTTGTTAAGAGTTGTTAAGAGTTGTTAAGAGTTGTCAAGAGTTGTTAAGAACAACTCTTGAAACACAAGAGGCGTTTAATTAGAGTCAGGAGATCTTTAAAATACAAAAAGAAACCTTGGCGCAAAGAGCGAGGTATTGAGGAGGGGTTATCCCCCTTATATACGGGAAGATTTATTTTCTTTTAAGTTTTAATGTTCCTCCTTACTTTCAGTTGAAAAAAACGATTTTGTTTATTCAATCACTGAAAGGCTGAACCATGTCTCTGGGGAAAACATTGACATGCTTCTGATTTGAATAGCCAAATATAGCCAGTAATTTATTTTTCTTTATCCTGAGCCTGAGTAATTCTAAATCAGGCTTTTTTGTAATGTTCATTTATATAATGGAAGTTTCTTTATTTTATTAAAAATTTAGAGGATGTGCAACTAAAATTTAAATTAAAACGTGCAAAATACTCTTTATTTGCAAATTTTGTTATTGAATTTTCTTTCTAAAGTTCAAACCCAAAAGTTCCTCTGGACTAAAAATATCGGATTCGATAGATCGATTACCGAAAGTAAAAATATCGATATATCGTTCAATTAAGATAACGCCCAACACTACCCTTGGATCAGTGCATCCCGAGAATGATGATGTTAACGAGTTTTTATTTCTGAGCTCTGAACCAAAATGCTCAGATCTACCTGAAACGTATGAGGCAAGTACTATAGGCCAAAAGGAAAATTTTCCAGGAATATATGCCGCTTCAAGCCCATGTACCTTCCACACAGAAATTGTAAGCATAATTTGTGCCTACGTATGTTTGAGATAATACGTTGATATTCGGGGGGGGGGGTGGAATGGGTTACTTGGTTGACGTTGATCCTATCACTATTATCACCAAAACGAGGGGATTTTTAGGTATTGTACTCAAATATTTCATTTAAAATGTATATATACAATGGTTGCGTAATCATTTTGATAACCAGCTTTCAACAAGTTTGTTCAACCAGAAAAGCTCCAGAACTATGCAATCCTTTGCAATCTAAACAACATTTTTATGCAAAATGTTAGCGTAATTATGGAATTTTTTTAAGTCAAACAACTGCCACTGCAACAGCACTGAACTTAAGTGCTGTTGCTTGTATTTCTTTTAATTCCAACCCCGAGCAACAATGACGGTTCCTATAACTGTATATTAGAATGCATTGTAGAAAACTGAAACAGGTAACCTGGAAGTATGACACGAACACAGGGGAGAGGCTCTTTGGGATCTTGGTAAAATTTGCAGATTTCACGATTTTTCCAACACTTTTTTTGGAGCCTTCACAAGTTTTTGGTGGGGGCAAAGGTTTGAAACAATTTTTATTGTCCTGGAAACCATATTGGCTATCCAAATATCGCAAACTTTTATCCCGTTATGAATGTTATGGGAAAAAGGAGTTTTTTTAAGAAGTAAACAACTGCAACTGCAGTTGCACTGGACTTTCAAGTAAAGTTTTTTCAGACTTGAATTTTGGAAGCCTTATTTGCAATATGGTATATAATATATTTATTTACAAGCTAATGCTGTTTAGTTGAAGCCTAAACTTTTTCAGAAACCACTCTAGTTAAAAGTCCGGAAAACAGAAGACGAGTTACAAGAAGAAGAAACAAAAGCCTTGTTTACTTTCTTTGAAAAGGAGTCAATATGACGATCCATTTCATTCTTTTTTCCTTAATGAGATTTCCTTTGGAGCCACAAAGAATCGTTCCAAGATTTGATAAATCTTGATTGCTAATTTTTTTTAGCTCAAAATGGATTTCTCTTCCATAGGTATGACGAGCAACAAAAAGTCGGTAAATATTATTTGCACGAGAACAAATCCAGAAGAATTTCTAATTAGCTCCATTTCTTATTTTCTTTTCTGATGTTTGCACATATATTTAGTAGTAAATACATATTCCGGACATTTTTTCTAGGAAATAAAAACGACAAGAATGCTAAAAAAAAAATTGTACTTTTAAAAGAACTATTTATTCTAATTAAACGACCTTTCTGATTCAGGAGTCATTCTTAAAGAATTGGGACCAAATTCGAAGTTTAGCGTAAACAGCGAGGTATTGACGAAGGGATGACCCCCCTTCATATATGTAATAATTTCTGTCGTTTTTAGTTTTAATGAAGCCAATAAGAGTTACAATAGGAATAAGTCCTTTAGTAGACAGTGAAAAACAAATACAAAAGTTCTGAATTTTTCAGAATATTTTTGGCAGTGTGGTTTAGTCTATGAAAGGCAGTGTGGTCTGTGAAAACCAACTTAAATAAGAATTATAAATTTTAGCAAAATTTTGTTTACAATTAGAAGTAGGAGAAGATTTTACCAACCCTATTAAGAATCCAACATAAATTTAAGCAAGATTAAGGAATTCAAGCAGTTAATGAACATTTTAAGCCAATGGACCGGCAATATTCAGTGATCCGGAAGTTATTACATTTATTTCTGTATAAATATAGTTTGTGTTAATTATAAAACTTGAGCATTCCTGCTGATGATGGAGACCGACTGTGTCTTCGAAATATCTATAACTTTTGTATTTGTTTTTCACTGTCTGATAAAGGACTGATCCCTCTTGAAACTCTTATTCGTTTCGTCAAAGAAAGGCAGTGAGGTCGGTGAAAAAAAATGGTTTTAATGTTACTGCTTAAATTCATTTGAAAAAAAAAACATTCTTAGATTTAATTTCTGATCGTTTTCTAAATAATGCAGGGACATCCGGATCCCCCTCCATGGAAAATTCCCTTCCCCCATGAAAAATTTCTCCACGGAAAGATCCTTCCATGTAACCCCCACCGGACCCCCATCATAAAAATCCCCCTGAAAACGTCTGTATACTTCCCAATAAACAATATTATATGTAAAGAATGGGCAATTTTCATAACTTGCAGCCCTTCCCCCGGGGTCTGTAGGGGGTCAAGTCATCCTCAAAGACATAGTTATTAGATTGTTCGACTATGCTGAACAAAATGACTATCTTAAAATTATAATCGGATGACTTTGGGTAAAAATGAGCGTGGGAGGGAGGCTAGCTGCCCTCCAATATCTTTGGTTACTTCTCGCTCCCGATCTTCTACGATCACTGGTTCAATATTAAAGAGCGTAAAGAGCGAGGTATTGACTTGGGGGAGAACCCCCTCATATACATTATAATTTCTGTTCGTTTTAAGTTCTAATGTTGCTTCTTACTTTCAGTTGAAAAAACTTGTTTTTTTTATTTAATTTCTGATCGTTTTTTAAATAATGCATGAAAATAAGGTGCATACTTCCTAGAAATATTTTTTATTCCAAAGAAACATCCTCCACAGAAAGACTCTCCCGAGTAACCCTCTCCTCTAGCCCCCCCCCCCCAGAAAAAAATCCTTCCTGAAAATGTCTGTATACTTCCAATAACCAATAAATAATGCTGGCAAGTCCGGCGCCCCCTTCATGGCAGTTTCTCTTCCCCCATGAAAACTTCCTTCATGGACAGATCCTCCAGCATAAACCCCGACCACCCCCCTCCACTACCAGAAAAAACCCTCCTGAAAACTTCTGTATACTTCCCAATAACCAATACTATATGTTAACATTGGGTAAAGTTCATAACTTTCAGCCCTCCCCCCAGGGACTTTGGGAGATTAAGTCATCCTAAAAAACATAGTTGTCATATTTTCGACCATGCTAAACAAAATGGCTATCTCAAAATTTTGATCAGGTTACTTTGGGAAAAAACGAGCGTGGGAGGGGGCCTAGTTGCCCTCCATTTTTTTTGGTCACTTAAAAAGGGCACTAAAACTTTTAATTTCCGTTCGAATAAGCCCTCTCCCGATATTCTAAGACCACAAGGTCGATAAGATCACCCCTGGGAAAAAAAAACAACAAATAAACATGCATCCGTGATATTTCTTCTGGCAAAAAATGCAAAATTCCACATTTTTGTAATTAGGAGCTTGAAACCTCTACAGTAGGGTTTTCTTATACACTGAATATGATTGAGTGTTTTTTATTATGGTTTTAAAACGTCTAGGGGGTATTTCCCCCTTTTTTTGAAAATCTGGCAAATGTTCTTAGTCTTGTTTCTTTTGATGGGTAGGATGGCACGTAATGACAGTTATATATTTTAAATCACCGTTAAAATCTAATTCTTTTGATGTATCAATTGTTCCTAAAAACCATTTTCTTAGAGTTTCGGTTACCATACATCTGGGTCGCTCCTTACTTACAGTTCGTTACCACAAACTGTTTGATCTGAGTAAGGCCTATAAGCTTAGAATATATTTTACGTGACTTTTAGAGGTTCTCAGCAACATTTTAGAGTTCACCCACAATAAACGTAGTTTAAGAACAGGCCTTTCAGCCTTTGTCAACTTATGGATACACCTGTGCATGCTGTGTATCAGCATATATGATTCAGTGGATTGAATACATTATTTTTCTACTCTGCCATTTGCGAAACTATTTTCTATCTTGGATCTTTTCTTCTGGACGTTCACCGGTAGATACCGGAAAAAGCCGAAATAATATCGTTTTCGATATCGATATTTACGTTTCGATATCGATATTTGGTACGATATATCGATATCCAATATCGCCCAACACTATCCAAGGGAATTACTCCGTAAGTTTCAAGCTTACCAATGAAAATGAAATTACCTAAAATTCTTTTAAAAATTTGGTCGGATCGAGAGGGGACTGTCGTAAGTGCCATGAACCTGCTTCGGTCCTTCAGCAATTAATATGAAAACTCCTTGCTTTTGGTTCAAACAAATGACAACTGGCCTATGTTTCGGCTAAAAAATTGTTGGTAAGGTCGGCATTAGGGGGGTTTAGGAGATACAACTCTCCTTAGTTCTCCAACCAATATTGAATATCTAAGAATTACTCCGGTTTAAACAAGGTTTTTCTATGGCTTTGGGAGGAATGAGTAGTGTTGAAGTGGAAGTCGGCCTACTTTCAGTATTTCCATTTCTCTGCTTCAAAATTTCTCCGAAGATTACCTTGAAATCGGTAAACCCAAAGAAAATATCAGTAGAAAAAAGTACGAGCGTCTTTTCTACAGGTGGTCTCAAATACATTTCGAGAGCAACGCCGGATAATAGTTCACGCCGGATAAGAGAAGCAAAATTTACCAATGGGTTCTTGTTTTGGTATACTCGTAACCCTGTTGAAATTGGAGCATTCTACGAAGCGTAACAAAAGTTCTAAAACCTCAACTATCAACATCACTGGGACAGTTGTAAAATTTGTCGTTATTTTTATGTGCAACCTGTGTATGGAGAAACAGAATAAACTGGTTTAATAAATTAAATCAGAAATTTGTTATTTCCATTGTTTCTATCCCCTCGTGTATCCCTAACTCATTGATACAACACACACAGTGCAAGATCAGTGCTTAAGAAAAGTAAAACTGTTTAAGAAAAAAATAAATAATTACTCAAGTGTTTCCTATTCAGCCCAAACGGTGCTTGCCGTGTACTTGATTGAAAAACCTTAAATCAAACAGTTCGTGGTAACGAACTGTAAGTAAGGAGCGACCCAGCTCAATAGTGACCGAAACTCTAAAAAACGGAATCTTGATACCAACAGATACATCAAAAGAATCGGATTTTTATGTTGATTTCAGATATATAAGTTTCATCAAGTTTACCCATCAAGTTATGAGCCGGAGAATATTTGCCTTATTGTCAAAAAAAGGGGGAAACACCCCCTAAAAGTAATAGAATCTTAATTAAAATCACAACCATCGGATTTAGCGCATAAGAGAACCCTACTGTAGACGTTTCAAGCTCCTATCTGCAATTTTTGCCAGATTGTTTGCCAGATGCTTTTGTATTTTTTTGACAGAAGAAAGATCACGGGTGCGTGTTTATTTGTTTTTGTGTTTGTTATTTTTTTCTTCATCTATTCTCTTCTGTCATAATTTCTCTTCTGTTCAAATTTTAATCTTTTTACTTTAATTTTAACCAAAAACAAAATATTTCACAAAAGTAAAGAGCCATTTTTAAACTTATGTGAAGCGTAAATAAAGTCATATAACAATCCAAACTTATAACGAACAAAAATTTCAATAAATGAATGAACTAGAAATAACAAATATTGGAATGGATAAATAGAGAAAAAAAAAATGTAACAGAAACTGAAATGAAAATTAAAACAAACAGCAATTATCATAAGTAGCGCAATAGCGCATGCTTAAGTAAAGAACGATGTTGGCACAATAAATTATTTATTTTTTTTGGTTTCTTTCTTTAGACCAGGGCGCTTCATATCGAAGGAGTTGTCGTAAAAACTTCGAAAAAGGCTCATTCGATTGCAAATTGGAAGGGCTCGTGCCCTTTTTAATAGTCTAAAGGGATTGAAAGGCAACTAACACCCCTTCCACGCCAACCGTTTCCCCAAAAACATCCAATCGAAATTTTGAGATAGCCATTTTATTTGACGTAGTTGAAAGATCTGGAAATTATGTCTTTAAGGAGGACACTCCCCCACATCCCTCTGGGCAAGGGTTGTAAGTTTTTCCCTGGGGGTATGTAAGTTTTTTTTTATAGAAATAGTTGTCGTAGAAACTTCAAAAAGGGCTCATTAGATTGAAAATTGAAATGGCCAGTGCCCTTTTTAATTGTTGAAAGTGATTGGAGGGCAACTAATCCCCCTCTCACGCCCACCATTTCCCCAAACACATCCAATCAAAATTTTGAGATAGCCATTTTGTTCAACGTAGTGGAAAGTTTTGGAAATTAGGTCTTTGAGGATGATAACCCCTCAGAGCCCTCAGGGCAACGGTTCTAAGTTATACCCTGGGGGAATATAAGGTTTTTATAGAAAGTATTGTTGTAGAAACTTCAAAAAGGGCTCATTTGATTGGAAATTGAAAGGGTTAGTGCCCTTTGTGTCGAAAGTGATTAGAGGGCAACTAACCCCCCTCTCACGCCCACCATTACCCCAAACACATCCAATCAAAATTTTGAGATAGCCATTTTGTTCAACGTAGCTGAAAATTCTAGAAATTACGTCTTTGAGAATGACAAACCTCCCACAGCCCCAGAACAAAGGTTGTAAGTTGTGCCCTGGGGTCATAAAAGGTATTATAGAAAGCGTTGTCGTAGAAATTTCAAAAAGGGCTCATTCAGTTGGCAATTTAGAGGGCTAGTGCCCTTATTAATAGTCAAAAGCGATCAGAGGGCAAATGCCCTCCTCCCCACGCCCATCCTTTCTCCAAACACATCCAATGGAAATTTTGAGATAGCCATTTTGTTTGACGTAGTTGAAAGTTCTGGAAATTATGTCTTTGAGGAGGACACTCGCCCCACAGCCCTCAGGGCAAGGGTTGTAAGTTATGCCCTGGGGGGTATGTAAAGTTTCTTATAGAAATAGTTGTCGTAGAAACTTCAAAAAGGGCTCATTCGATTGAAAATTGAAATGGCCAGTGCCCTTTTTAATAGTTTAAAGTCATTAGCGTGAAACTAATCACCCTCTCATACTCACCATTCCCCCACAGATATCAACTGAAAATTTTGAAACATACATTTTCTTCAACACAGTTGAAAGTTTAAGAAGTTAGGTCTTTAAGGATGATATCGCCTTCAGAACCCTCAGAGCAAGGATTGTTAATCATGCCCTGGGGGTACATAAGGTTTTTATAGAAAGTATTGTTGTAGAAACTTCAAAAAGGGCTCATTTGATTGGAAATTGAAAGGGTTAGTGCCCTTTGTGTCGAAAGTGATTAGAGGGCAACTAACCCCCCTCTAACGCACACCATTACCCCAAACACACCCAATCAAAATTTTGAGATAGCCATTTTGTTCAACGTAGCTGAAAATTCTAGAAATTACGTCTTTGAGGATGACAAACCTCCCACAGCCCCAGAACAAAGGTTGTAAGTTGTGCCCTGGGGTCATAAAAGGTTTTATAAAAAGCGTTGTCGTAGAAATTTCAAAAAGGGCTCATTGAGTTGGCAATTTAGAGGGCTAGTGCCCTTATTAATAGTCAAAAGCGATCAGAGGGCAAATGCCCCCCTCCCCACGCCCATCCTTTCTCCAAACACTTCCGATTAATATTTCGATATAGCCATTTTGTTGAACGTAGTTGAAGGGTCCAGAAACTATATTTTTGAGCATGACAACACCCCCCCCCCCCATAGCCCTCAGGGCTAATGTTTAAATTTATGCCCTGGGGTCATATAATGTTTTTACAGAAAATTCGTTGTCGTAAAAACTTCAAAAGGGCTCATTCGATTGGAAATTGAGAGGGACATTGCCCTTTTCAATAGTCAAAAGTAATCGGAGGGAGAATCAACCTCCCCCCACCCCACAACTATCAATTCACCAAAAATTTCCGATCAACATTTTCTTATGGCTATTTTGTTCAACCTAGTTGATAGATCTGAAAATTATGTCTTTGAGGATGACAACCCGTAGGCCTCAGGACAAAGATCGTAAGTTATGCCTTTGGGGCATATAAGGTTTCTATAGAAAGTTTTGTGGTAGAAGCTTTAAAAAGGGCTCATTCGTTAAACTCAAAAAGAGCAGAAATTAATATGAACAGGGTTCTAAACCCCATGCTTTCTAAAAGCGAGAACATAATTTGTACTTTTCTGAAAAAGATTCGTTTAAATGTTTTCACTTTTAAAACTTTAAGAAATCAAAAATTAATTAAGATTTTAAGGAATAAATATCAGCACATATATATTAAACTGACAATGAACTTTTTTTTTCAGTAAATTCATAATTTTCTTCAGTAAAGTAAAAATTATATTCTGGATTTTAGAAAGCATGGAGTTTAGAACCCTACTCGTATTAATTTCTGCTCGTCTTGAGCTTGACTCTGTTATTTATTTTAATTTCTGTTTTTTTTTTTTTTTTGGTTTTTGTTTATTTATTGATACTGTTTTGTGGTAGTTGTATGCTTGGTAGATTATTCGATTCTATTTTTGTTAATTTTTGGTTTAATGGAGTTCTTAACTTTTTCTTGAAAAACCTATTTTGTGGAAAAAGTTTTTTTTTAATTAATCACAAATAAGAGCGTGGCTTACACCCACGCTCTTTCAAAACTATCTAAAGGGCTTGGGTACCATTTTCAAGTAATTTTTTATAAATTACGTTATTAAAATATCAACAACAAAATAGAAGAAAATCAAAATATAATCAAGATTGCTGTCGAGTTTCTATGACCACCTCTTCCATGGCAAGTAGTCGGGGAAAAAACTGAATACTATAAGTGAGGCACGTGGCTTTTTACTAGGGCAACGCTGCCTCTGATTGTGGTTCTTCTGACTTAATATGGTTCAAGGTGTGCAATTTAAGCTTAATGAGCAGGAGCTATTTTCTCGCCAATCCAAAACAAAGCTGGCTGGAAGTTTTCTAAATTTCAATAGCAAATGTACATTGAACGGTAGGCTACATTGATATTTATCGGTTGATCATGAAATTTCATTTCCAATTACAACATTTCGATCGAGTCATTTGGTCACACGACAAACCAATTGAAAACCAAACTGAAAACCAATTCTATGACAAATATTTTCTTTTGTACTTAATTTTGAAAATAAATATTAAAATTATAGTAACATTTTGAACTAATGAGCTTTCAGCAATTAATATCATTATACATCAAATATTCAGTTTAATTTATTAGCTCTTTTTAAAGTTGTTCAAGACGAATATAGTTTCACTACAATCAAGTGTTTGGATACTGCCTCCTTCCTTATCTGTAAATAAAAACCAAAATTCTACTGCGTCATTGAGGCTTCGCTGAAAACGAATTATATTACAAATATTTTCTTTCAACTGATGGATCTTTCAACAACTAATATCATTATATATCAAATACTCAGTTTGATTTTGTTTATACTTTCCACGACAGTTAAAGACACGTAAGGTTTTTAGCAAAATGCCAATGACGAAGTAGATCATAGACTTTTAAAGTGAGGGAAGGGGGCGATATCAAAACTCTTCTTTGTACTGATTTTTGTTCGTTTCAAGTTTTTTCTGTATGTTCAATTTAAGTTTGACTCGTTTTAAGATTTATTTATTAATTTACATTAATATATATTGTATGTTTGTTTGCATTGATTGTTCATTTAATTTCTGTTCGTTTTACTTTTCATTTTTACTTCAATAGGAAAATATTTTTTTTCGTTTTAAGCTTGATTTTCATATTCAATCTAAGCATTACTCCCATTAAGATATATTTATTCATTAATATTATTACTTGTTGTATGTTTTTTGCTATGATTGTTTATTTAATTTCTGTTCGTTTTGGGTTTTATTTATTCTTTAATAGTAGTTTCTGGTCGATTTGATTTTGAATTTTGACAGGTATTTGTATCTCCTGAGCTTAAGTTAAAATGGCCTTTACTTTTCTTTGAAAAACTTATTTTTCGGAAAGTTTTTTTTTAATTAAATTTCATTCGTTTTTGATTGCAAAAAGTTTCAAGTTTTCTAAAGTTCCTTAATACAAAATCAAACTTAAAAAAAAATCAAATGTTCATCAAAGTATCAAAACTGGTATCAAAGTAACAATATCAAAGTGAAAAAATGAGTTTGTGTCAACCTCGGAGTTTTATTATCTGATGTTTGAACTATTTTGAAGAAAATGGCTATCTTAAAATTTTATCGCATGGGTTTGGGGAAAAAGGGCGTGGGGGTCTAATTAGACTTCGGTCTCTTTTGACTCTTTTCAAACTAGAAAAGTGAAGTAAAACATTCTATGTTCAATCAAATGAACCCTATCGGAAGTTTATACGAGCATCCCTTCTATAAGAACCATATATATCCCCAGAGTATAGTTACAACGCCTGTCCCTGGGACCTGGGGGGTTGTGTCGATCCCGGAGTTTTAATATCTCATGGTTTAACTATTTTTAACAAAATGGTCACCTCAAATTTTTATCGGGTGGGTTTCAACCCATCCGATAAACCCAAAGGCTTGAAGGGTGGGGGGGGGGCTAGTTGCCATCCGATCTTTTTTCACTCTGAGAAAATGAACTAAAACGTTTAATTTCCATTCAAATGAACCCTCTCTGAAGTTTATACGAGCATCCCTTTCATAAGAACCACATACGGCCCCAGGATATAGCTTACCATGCCTGCCCCCGGGCCCAGGGGAGATGTATCGACACGGGAGTTTTTGTTATCTGACCTTTGAACTATTTAAAAAAAATGGCTCTCTCAAAATTCTTATCGGATGGGTTTGAGGAAAATATGGCGTGGAGAGGGGGACTAGTTGCCCTCCGATCTCCTTTGACTCTTAAAAAGTGAACAAGAACTTTCAATTTCCAATCAAATGAGCCCTCACCAAAGTTTATACGAGCAACCTTTCCATGAGAATCCTACATGCCCCACAGCAATACTTACAACGCCTGCCCTGGGCCTCGGGGGTTGTGTCGACACAGGAGTTTTTCTTATCTAACCTTTGAACTATTTTTAAGGAAATGGCCATAAGTAAAGGAGTTTTTGTTATATGATCTTTGAACTATTTTTAACAAATTGGCTACCTCATATTTTTATCAGATTTATTTGGGGAAAAATGATTTGGGGGGGGGATAGTTGCCCTTTGATCACTTTTGACACTTAAAAGGGGCACTAGAACTCTCGATTTCCAATCGAATGAGCCCCCTTGGAAGTTATATGATGACCCTTTCTATGTAAAGTGCCTCTGGGGAAAAAAATAAATGGAGTGTAGGGGGAGGCTAGCTGCCCTCTAATCACTTTTGACTCTTAAAAAGGAAATTAGAACTTTCAATTTCCAATCAAATGAGCCCTCTATAAAGTATATACGAGCATCCCTTCCATAAAAACCATATATGCCCCAGGGGCATAACTTACAACGCCTACCCCTGGGCCCTGGGGTCTGCGTCAACACCGAATTTGTTGTTATTTGACCTTTGAACTATTTTTAACAAAATTTCTACCTCAAAATTTTTATCTGATACATTTAGGGCGTGAAGGGGGGGGGGTTGTTGCCCTCCGATCGCTTTTGACTGTTAAAAAGTGAACAAAACCTTCAGTATCCAATCAAATGAGCCCTCCGAAGTTTATACGAGCATCCCTTCCATAAGAACTATATATGCCCCTAGAGCATTACTCATAACGCCTGCCTCCGGGCCCTGGGGGGTAGCGTCGACAAAGGATTTTTTCTTATCTTTGAATTCTTTTCTTATCTTATCTTCGACCTTTGAAATATTTTAAATGAAATGGCTATTATACAAATTTTATCGGATGGGATTGAGGGAAAAGGGGTGTGTGGGGGGGGGTCTAGTTGCCCTCGTATATCTTTTGACTCTTAAAAATTGAAGTAGAACTTTCAGTTTCCAATCAAATGAGCCCTCTCTGAAGTCTATACGAGCATCTATTTCATTAAAACAATATACGCCCCCAGGACAACACTTACAACGCCTATCCCCCGGGCCCTGGGGGGAGTTTTTGTTATCTCATTTTTGAACAATTTCTAAAAAAAAACTGGCTATCTCAAAATTTGTAGCGGATGTGTTTGGGGGGAAAAGGGCGTTAGGGGGGCTAGTTGCTCTTAAGTCTCTTGACTCTTAAAAAGTGAACTAGAACTTTCAATTTCCAATCCAATGAGCCGTCTTTGAAGTTAATACGAGCATCCCTTCCATAAGACTCATATATGATATATGGCCCCAGGGGCATAACTTACAACGCCTGCCCCTGGGCCCCTGGGGGTTGTGTCGACAGTGGAATTTTTGTTGTATGATCTTTGAAGTATTTTTAACAAAATAGCTATATTAAAATTTTTATTGGATGAATTTGGGAAAAAGGGTTTGGGGGGTGGCTGGTTACCCTCCAATCTCTTTTGACTCTTAAAAAATGAACTAGAACTTTGAATTTTCGATCAAATGAGCCCTCTCTGAAATTTATACGAGCATTCCTTCCATAAGAACCATTTATGCCCTCAGGGCATAACTTATAACCCTTGCCGTGAAGACTGTGGGGGAAGTGTCCTGTTCAAACATACAATATCCAGAACTTTCAACTACGTTGAACAGAATGGCTATATCCAAATTTTGATTGGATTTGTTTGGGGAAATGGTGGGCGTGGAAGGGGTGCCCTTTGCCTTCCAATTACTTTTGACTATTAAAAAGGGAACTAGCCATTTAAATTTCCACTTAAATGAACTCTTTTTGAAGTGTCTACAACAACACTTTCTATAAAAACTTTGAATTCCCAAACGGCACAACTTACAACCCTTACCCTGAGGGCTGTGGGGGGGGGGGGGTGGGTTGTTATCCTCAAAGACCTAATTTACAAAGTTTTCAACTACGTTTAACAAAATGGCTATCTCAAAATTTTGATTGGATGTGTTTGGGGAAAAGATGAGCGTGAGTGGGGGGTTAGTATCCCTCCATCACTTTCGACTATTGAAAAGGGCACTAGCACTTTGAATTTCCAACAGATGAGTCCTTTTTGAAGTTTCTACGACAACGTTTTCTATAAAAACTTTATATGCCCCAGGGCATAACTTACAACCCTTGTTCTGAGGGCTGTGGGGGTGCGTCCTCCTCAAAAACATAATTTCTATTTGGAAATCAACTACGCTGAACAAAATGGCTATCACAAATTTTGATTGGATGTGTTTGTGGAACTGGTGGGCGTGGAAGGGGTGTTAGTTGCCTTCCAATCACTTTTGATCTTTAAAAAGGGCACTAGAACTCTCGATTTCCAATCGAATGAGCCCCCTTTGAAGTTTATACGACAACCCCTTCCATATAAAGTGCCTCTGGGAAAAAAATGACAATAATAAATAATAAAACATTGGAGCCGTGTGGTCTTTAATATAGGCAACGCTATAGCGTTGCCTCTGAAAAGGGGTGGGAATGTTTGATCATGGTTGTCTGATCAGTTTGGAACTTTAAGGGGTTGTTCTGTGGTTCAAATTATCAAACATTTTCCTCTGAGGGGGAGGGGGGTTAGGGGGGCTTAGAAATTGACTGAAAACTTTTTATTTTTAAGTTGTAATATTTCGAGAGAGCTCTTACAGACCGCTCGCTATTCCAAGATTCCCGGTGTTTTCTAAGAGTAAACTCTGGTAACGACAAGCCCACTCGAATATATCAAAAGGCGCTATTTACAATTTATTTTTCAAATTATTTACAATATCGCGGGAACGGCTTCTGGGATCAAGCTAAAACTTCAACGGAATATTGGAAAAGGGCAAGGGGGATCGAGCGGATTCAAGTTTTTCACTTGGAGAGGAGAGCAGAGGCAAATCGAAAAATACTAGGTGTAACCAGTTTATAGAAGTTCCATGGATGCGATATCTTGGGAATGGCTTGGAAGGTGGAATTGAAACTTTCAGTGCATTTGGGCAAAGGAGAAGTGGGGTAAGGAAAGTTCAACTTCAATATCGGGAGGAGGGGGAAGGGATTAAGCAGTTTCGTCTCCAGTTGCGACACAATAACGTTTTTACACTAAAAGCTCATATGAGACTTATATTTACGTATACTTAAGTAACAAGGAAAATCAAAAGACACTATTTGCCGCTGGGTCTCAAAAATATCTTATCTACAATAATTCAGGAATGGCTGAGGGCATTAAGTTGAAACTTACGGCAAATATTAAGGGGGGTGTTGAGCTAAAGGAACAGGTTGTCAACTGACCTATTATAAAGGGGGATGCTGCTATGTTAGTAAAACACCGTATCTGCAATATCCCCAGACCGGAATTAAGGGTTTTAGGGATCAAGCTGAAACACCGAGGGAGTGTTGGAGGGTGGTCAAGTGGATTTGAAATTTGACTTGGGGAGGGGGCAAAGTTAGATAGAAAGACATTATATGTACCAAGGTCAATGAAATAGCATGTGCGCAATATTTTGGAAACGTCTTGGGGGATGTAGTTGAAACTTTCAAGTATAGTTGTAAAAACGAAGAGAAGAGGAAAGCGGAGGAATTTAAGTTTAGCGTTCGGAGGAAGGGGTACTCCTTTTTCTTAAAAGAAAATTTTCAAAGAAAGGTAAGGAACTATTTGAAACCAACGACGAGCAGAAATATATTCATAATAATTTGTATTTAACACAAACATAAATTACTAAAAACAAATAGATGGGACCCAAAACAAAAATTAATTACGATGAACAATTAATTAAAACTCAAAACAAACAGAAATTTCCACAAACAAGAGTATGGTTTACGCCCCCTAAGCCTCCTTAAGGCCAGAGCATCATTTGCTCTTTATAGATAATGAAATAGATTTTTAACATTTTCTGTTTTATGATATTAGCAAACCAAAAATTGCTTAGACTTCCAGGAATGAATATCTTTGTGCATGAAACAATCGGTTAATTTTTATTTCTTTTGTTCAATAATCTTGGTTATTATGGTGATTTTGGAGGGGCGACGGGTCCAAACAATTGCTCCAATCATGCGAATTTTTTAAGAGACTTCACGGGCTAATTCATCCTTTGATTATACATGTATCATAGAACTAGACATGATTAAAAAATGATCAGAAATTCAATAAAAAAAACGATTTTTTCAGTTGAAAGTAAAGAGCAACATTAAAACATAAGGCGAACAGAAATTACATCCTATTAGAGAGAGTTGCCCCCTCCTCAACTCATCGCTCTTTAATTTCAAGTTAGACTTTTAGTCCTAATTCTTCAAGAACGACTGCTCAAACATACGAGCAGTTAAATTGGAAAGAGATGTCGAACTTGAGAGCAAAGAGTGAGGGATTGAGAAGTTGGTAGCCCCCCTCACATACGGAATAATTTTCATTCATTTTCAATTTTAATGTTGCTCCTTACTTTCAGTCGAAAAAAAACTTGTTTATTTTAATTTAATTTATGTAAAACGCTAAATCGATTATAACACTCAAAACAGATTTTCGGAAGGACAGCCTACTCTCTGCCTTCGGTAATTTTTGCATGTTTTGAGTTTGGATCTCACTATTTACTTCTGTCAAGAAAACAAATTTTGTAACATTTTTATAGCGCATATATAGTGGTTATTCAAGGGTTCTGAAGCAAAATTTTTCAAATTAAATTGAGACTATATATGGTAGGTCTTTTTTTTACAAATTTCTTGATCAATATCGAAAATATTTCCTTAAGGTTTTGGAAATAGTGGAAAAGATTCAAACAGAGGGTATTTAGTTATTGCTTTTTCAAGACAACACGAAAATATCTTTACTATTTTATTATTTCTTAAGCTACTTTCAATGTCTTGCTGATTGCTATTGTCCATTTGACGGAGGAAGGTAGCAGATGGGATCCATTCATATTTTGGGCTACTCTTACTTTAAGTTATGCTGTAACAACAGCAAAGGGAGCTCCAAGGGCTTTTAGTCGGTTGTTTCATTTCAAATAGCAAGAATGATTTATATTAAATAAACCAAATCCTTATTCCCTTTAGCACTCCAAACGTTACTTTTGACGCGTGCGGTTTTGGAGCTAATGGGTACAAATTCGCTGGTGCGGAATAAACTACTGATAGAATTGGATTTAGAAACATTGAATGTTACATCCCGAGGGCGAGGGGTGAGCACCAATTTAATTGAAATCCATAAAAGAAGGGAGAGCAGGATGCTATTGCCTCGCCACGACATTTTTTCTTGTTATGGTCTTCAGTTTACATAAAATAATATTCGTTATTTCTCTAGCCCTTCTAGAGCTATTTAATATATCTCAAAAACTGTTTGGCACAGAAGCTAGGTTGCGAAAAGGAAACCGGTATCGGGAGTTACACTTTTTAATTTTATTATAAGATATTTCTTTTAATTTCAGTCTGATTTAATCATTACTATCGAGGGATTTATCTACTTTTGGGCCTTACTCGTATGCCCCCAAATTTATTGAAAGGCTGGTTTTTTCTTATTCTATATATATTGTTTTTAATTTTATTTTGCGTACGTTGCCGAAATGTTCATTTATAGGTCAAAAGTGTTATTTTGTTTGTTGTCATAACCTTCTGACATTTTTTGCAATAAATAACTAATTATCTATCTATCTGAAATCAGTACCCTGCATATGTACCAGCAGGGGCGTCGTCTGGGGGTGGCGAGGGGGGGGGGGCAGTTGCCTCCAAATAATGTGGAGAAAAAAATATTATATATACCATGCCTTTTGACTATCGAGACATGGACGCCTCTTGCCCCCCTTCAGTAAAAATGCTGGAGATTCGCCCCTGCGTAGCCTTGCTACCCACCAACAAATGGCCCGTGATCTGGCAAGGCTGATGATCATGGTGGTCATCTAATGTTTTGGCGTTACTAGATTTTTTTTCTACTAAAACCATACATACATAAAATACTTTGATAAGCATATTTATAGCAATTCTTGTTTTCATTTAAGATTAATAAATTGAATTTTTCATTTAATATTAAAAATTTGAATATTGTTAGTTTGTTGAATTGAAGAGGTTAGTAAACGTTAAATGGGCATCTTCCTTTAAATTTGAATTTTTGCTTCAAGATAACCAGCTTTGTGATCCCTGGTAGGGTAAATATATATTTAGTCGAAATAAATACTTGTTGTTTTCTTCAGTTCTACAGAAAAAAAAAAGCACATTTCATGGTTTCTCTAACTTTGCAATGCATAATGTAGAGTTTTCAAAGATTCATTTCAGTCTCTCCCATAACCAAAATAGCTTTTGGATAAAATGAAGGACAAAAATTCAAATGTACTGAAGGAAGAAAGTAACTATTCCAAGTTACAAGCCAAAGGAAAAAATAAGCGAATTGTCGTGTAAAAAAAGACCATAGCAACTATATTAAGTCATTTTGAAAAAACATAAGGGGGTATGTCTGTGTCCATAAACATAACTTCATTTTTGGAATAAGGACGCAAAAAATAATTTTTGTTATATATTACAAAGTTACCGTGTTATGGGGAATTGCGTTTTTTTACGTAAGGTAAAATAAATTTGATCCACCTTAAAAAAGTCAAATTTTTCCTCAGTAATACAGATTAAAAAAATATTGTTATTGAAAATAAAAAAAAGCTTTTAGTTTGTGTTAGTAAAAAACTCTTTACGATTTGGAGTAAAAACAGTTCTGTTGCAATTTTGTTCCTCGTAAAACCTAACATCGAATGACCTAATTAATAGCTGTTCATCCATAAAGTGAACTCTGGTAAACTTAAACATCATTTTGCATACCAGAACTACTGGGTTCATCTAACGATCATCTAAAAAAGGTATCATACTCAATGGTCACAATTACAGAGGCGTATTCATGTTTAAAAGCTGGAGAAGCCTATCTATGATAGGGACAAATATATTTCGGTAACTCTTCCTCGAAGACTACATGACATTAGCTGGCCTATGTGAAGTAAATGGATGCTGAAGCCACTGAAATATTCAATGTCTAAAAAATTCAGAATCAATTTAGCGTGGACTTTGTAAACATCGACATCGTAAACAGTTTCTACCAGGCATTCTGGCACCTTCGTACGGAAGTGGTGGTCGTAAAAGCTTGAGAGGGGGATCATATGATCGAAAATTAATATTTTTCCCCCTTTTTACGAGCTAAAGAAATTGAACGGCAAGAAGCCTCTCCTGTGCCTTTTGTCTCCCCTAGCACCCGCTTAACGTCCTAGCCGAGTGGATTAGTGCACTGGATTTAGGATCCTTCGTCCGTGAGGGCGGGGGTTCGAATCATAGTGCACCCAATTGTTTGCTATGGGACGGGGGTCTGTGGCGTGACTCTATAAGCTAAGCCAGAGTCGACCCAGCTCTAAATGGGTACCTAGAGAAATCTGGGGGAGGTAAACAGGAAGGGTATGCGAAAGCACAGGATGGCTGCCCCAATCCCCCCATTGCACTTCCTGGCTGAAGGGCCTTCAGACAGAGATCAGCATCGCCAGTTCGTACCTTAAGGGTCTAGTGCCGCATCCTTTTTTTTCCTTTACCACTTAACTCTGCGTGGCATCAGATCGAATTTTTTCGCTAGTGATCTTGGTTAGAGTTGTCAAAAGTTCTAATGCAAATGCCTTCGGGAAATAACGGAAAACAGATTGTAATGGAAATTAAAAAAGAGAATTGTTTTCTTATGCAATATCTATGGTTGTCATGATATAGTATTCCAGTACGGGATATTTGTCAAACCGTTTAGTCTGAAGGGTCAATTTTATACATTGGTTACAACTTTTTCCAAGATTATTTAAGATCTTATGGACTCTTGTTGATTAATGTATTTTAGGATTATTTATAGTATTTAAACTTTTTTAATAAAAAATACTCAAATAGAGCTTTCGTAACGCCTGTTACTGAAATTGCTAAGTACGTTTCCCTTCTTGGATTTATTTTATTTTATTTAGTTCTAGTTGGGTAGTTTATATTTCGTTGGTTCTAGAAAACAGGGCATCTGTTTTATTTCCACAAAATTTTGCTATCGACTTAGACTTTTCCTTCGTCTTAAGAAGTCCAATTTCCAGGAAATCTCCGGAGCTTTTTCTTAAAGGTAATATGCGAGGGACACAGCTGAGACATGGCAATCACGCTAGCACTTATTCCGGTTCAATTTGCTGATTTTGCAATCTTAGATTTAGAAGAAGACAAGTAAATAACAAGTTCCTATTTCCCCTAAGCCGCTTTAAAAATAAGCTTCTAGTGTAAAAAATGGAGCAATCACATTCGGTCATAGGTTTAAAAGATTTTTTCTCTGATTTATCTAAAGGGAAATTCATCTTGGAGAAATTCAGCTTTAAGATTTATTAATTGTTGGTGAAAATATAAGTTTCAATTTTTTTTTATAGATTTTCCAAGACAAGCAAATTTTTAAGATGTTGGAAGTACAGAAAACCTTTTGAGCAGTAATTAATTAAAAACAAAGAATCTAAAAAAGAATTTTTTCAAAAAAAAGTAAAGAGCAATATCAAACTTAAGATCACCAGAAACAAAGTCCTCCAATAATTCAAACTCAAAACTATCAGAAATTACTATCTAATAATAAATGAAACCCAAAACGACCAAGCAGGAGTTTGGCTATTGGCCCCTCTTCTACCTCTAACAGTAAAAGTTCTAAAGCCTGTTGCGTCATTTGTGTTTTATTGAAAACTATTTGCATCTTGAACAGTGCTATGTTTTTCAGACTATTTGTGCTTTGTTTTTCAGAACATGGAAGACAATTAAGAAATAAAGCACTATAATGATCAAGATGACCGGAAAGAACTATTGAAAATAAATTGAATGTCCAATATATAGTAATATTAATCCGTCGAAAATCAGGAATTCAATAATTTTTTTTTTCATTTTAGTTCTGTTTTATTTTTCAAAGCTATGAATAGAATAAAAATGTGTACAATATAATTGGTTTTCAGTAAAGCGCAAATGACGTAAAGCGTTGTAGTTTCAGCAAAGGGCTAGTATCTCGTAATTTAGTATAATATCCCCCTCAATATTCCGTAGAATATTTAACTTCATAACTTTAGCCATTAGTGAGATATTACAGATTAGCCTTTGTGCCAACCTGGATGCACTGTGCCATTTGACAAGCAGGATGAAATTAAACTCTTTTGATTTAGTTCCAAAGTTTTAATTTTAATTCTAAAACTTGCAGTCACAGTCACAGTCGCATAAATAGTAGCAGTATTAATTGTAGTAGTCACAGTCGCAAGCACATGCACTCACGAGTTGGCGCATTCACAGTCACAAGTTGTCGTTCTTGCAGTCGTAAGTAGTCGCTGTCACAGTTGCAAGTAGTCAGAGTCAGAAGAAGCCGTAGCAGCAGTCGGGTTGAACCCGTATTCACAAATGCAAGTAATTGCAGTCACAGGCAGCGCAATAGCGCTGCCTAAGTAAAGAACGATGTTGGCACAATGTATTTTTGGTTGGTTTTAGACCAGGGCACTTCGTATCGAAGGAGTTGTCGTAGAAACTTCGAAAAACGCTCATTCAATTGGAAATTGGAAGGGCTTGTGCCCTTTTTAACAGCCAAAAATGATTGGAAGGCAACTAACACACCCTCTCACGCCCACCATTTCCCAAAACACATGCAATCAAAGTTTTGAGATATCCATTTTGTTCAACGTAGTTGAAAGTTCTGGACATTAAATCTTTAAGTAGGATATACCCTTCAGAACCCTTAAGCCAAGGATTGTAAGTTATGCCCCGGTGGTACATAATGTTTTATAGAGAATGTTGTTATATAAATTTCAACAGGGCGTCATTCGAAAATAAATTGAAATGGTTAGTGCACTTTACAATATTAGTATTCGACCGGAGGGCAGCTAAACCCCCTCTCATACCCACATTTTTCCCAAATACACCCAGTCAAAATTTTGAGATAAACATTTTGCTCAATGTAGTTTAAAGTTCTGAAAATTATGTCTTTGAGGATGACAAACCCCCCATATCCCTCGGGGCAAGGGTTGTAAGTTTTGGCCTGGGGTATATATTTTTTTTTTATAGAAACGGTTGTCGTAGAAACTTCAAAAAGGGCTCATTGGATTGGAAATTGAAAGAGCTAGTGTCCTTTTTAATAGTAGAAAGTGATTGGAGGGCAACTAATCACCCTCTCACGCCCACCATGTCCCAAAACACATCCAATGAAAATTTTGAGATAGCCATTGTTTTCAACATAGTTGAAAGTTCTGGATATTAGGTTTTTGAGGATTATAACCCAATCAGGGCAAGGGTTGTAAGTTATGCCCTGGGGGCATATAAGGTTTTAAAAGAAAGCGTTGTCGTAGAAACTTCAAAAAAAGCTCAGGGCATTCGATTGAAAATTGAAAGGTCTAGTGTCTTTTTTAATAGTAGAAAGTGATTGGAGGACAACTAACCTTCCTCTCACGCCCACCATTTCCACAAACACATCCAATCAAAATTCCGAGACAGCCATTTATTTCAACATGGTTGAAAGTTTTGGAACTTAGGTCTTTGAGGATGATAGCCCCCTCAAAACCGTCAGGGCAAGGATTGTAAGTTATGCCCCGGGGGCTTACAAGGTTTTTATACAAAGGGTTGTCGTAGAAACTTTAAAGCTCATTCGATTGGAAATTGAAAGGGCTAGTGTCCTTTTGAATAGGAGAAAGTGATTGGAGGGCAACTAACCCCCCTGTCACGCCCCTCATTTCCACAAACACATCCAATGAAAATTTTGAGATAGCCATTTTTTCAACGTAGTTGAAAGTTCTGGAAAGTAGGTCTTTGAGGATGATAACCCCCTTAGAGCCCTCAGGGCAAGGGTTGCAAGTTATGCTCTGGGGGCATATAAGGTTATTATAGAAAGAGTTGTCGTAGAAACTTCAAAAAGAGCTCGTTTGACTGGAAATTGAAAGATCTAGTGCCCTTTTTAATAGTCAAAAGTGATTGGAGAGCAACTAGCCCCCCTCTCACGCCCGCCATTTTACCAGACACATCCAATCAAAATTTTGAGATAGCAATTTTGTTCAACGTAGTTAAAAGTTCTGAAAATTAGGTCTTTGAGGATGACAACCCCCCTCACAAACCCCCGGGCACGAGTTGTAAGTTCGACCCTGAGGACATGTAAGGTTTTTATAGACAGTTTTGTCGTAGAAACTTCAAAAGGGGTTCATTCGATCGGATATTGAAAGGGCTAGTGCCCTTTTTAATAGTGAAAAGTGATTGGAGGGCAACTAACCCTCCTCTCACGCCCAATATTTCCTCAAACATTAAATCAAAATTTTGAGATAGCCTTTTTATTCAACGTAGGTGAAAGTTCTGGAAACTATGTATTTGAAGATGACTACCCCCCACACTCCTCAGGGCAAGGGTTGTAAGTTGTACCCTGGGGGCATATAAGGTTCTTATAAATAGTGTTGTTTTAGAAACTTCAAAAAGGGCTCATTCAATTTCAAATTGCAAGGGGTAGTGCCCTAATTAAAAGTCGAAAGTGAATGGAGGGCAACTAACCCCCACTCTCACACTCACCATTTCCCCAAACACATCCAATCCAAGTTTTGAGATAGCAATTTTGTTCAACGTAGTTGAAAGTTCTGGAAATTACGCCTTTAAGGATGACACCTCCCCAGCCTTCCGACCCCCCCCCCCAGAATGTAATTTGTACTCACGAAAAAATTTCTTTTAAATGTTTTCATATTTTTAACTTTAATAAATCAAAAATTAATTAAGATTTTAAGGAATAAATATCAGCATATGTATATTAAACTGACAATGTACATTTTTTTCCGTAAATTCATTCGAATTTTTTTCAGTAAAGTATAAATTATATTCTGGCTTTTAGAAAGCATAGGGGTTTAGAACCCTACTCATATTAATTTCTGCTCGTTTTGAGTTTGACTTTGTTGTTTGTTTTAATTTCTGTTTGTTTTGGGTTTATTTATTTATTGATGCTGATTTGTGGTAGTTGTGTGCTTGGTAAATTATTTGATTACATTACAGTCATGAGCTTTTCGGAATCGCAAGTAGTCATAGTCACAAGTATTTGCAGTCTTAAGTAAAAACGGCATCGGAGGAGGGTCTCGTTTCCCTCTATTCACTTTTCAACATCCCCCTTGACATGCGCCGAAATTTTCAACCTGGTGTCCTCATCCGTGCATAATTTAGAACTTTTGCCCCGGGGGCTGTGGGGCACTTGGTATCCATAAAGGTATAGTTATAAGACGCTTTTATTGTTTTGAACAACATTTTTTTTTCAATTTTTTCCAGTTTGGGGAAAGGGCCGTCCAAATGTGGCAAGGCAGAGGGATCGGCTGCTCTTTGATCACTTTTGTGCTTACCCCTGAAGATTCCCTGAATATTCCCTGAAACTTTCAGCTTAATATCCGAAGCCGTCCCTGAGATATTGTTGATATACTCTTTTGACATTTAGCGTGCACATAGCGGGCTTTAATTTTGTCCAACATCCCCCTCAAAATTTCCAACTATAGTCAGAAATTTTTTGGTTTTATTTTTTTACATATAAAATGTTTTGATCTTGTTCAATATCCCCCTTAAAGTTTCCTGAAAGTAGTGACAGTCACAAGCAGCTGCAGCCACAGTCGCAAGTAGTCACACTCACAACTGGCTGTTACCGAAGTTGCAAATAATCACAGTTGCAAGTAGTCGTTGTCGCAAGTAATCTTAGTCACAGTCGCAGGTAGTAATAGTAGCAGTCACAGTTCCATTCACGGTAGCAGTTGCGGTAGTAGTGGCCCTGAAAGTTTAAAGTTAATAACCTTCTTGTTCCTAATGTATACCAATGCAACCAGGAAAACAAGTCAAGTTTCATTTTCACAACTTTTTTTTAGCTCGTCTAATTGTGAGTGAAATTTAAGTTTTGATTTGTTAATTTAACGCATAATAATTCTGAATTATCCTTTTATTTTCTGCAGGTCACTTGGGGATTTTCCTTCTTCTATTCCTGTTTTGTGACCTCGGTTTTTGGTTTTCCTTAAAGCGTTAGCACTATGAATAGATGTGTACTTTCTCATCCTGAAACTTCAGATCAGATCAGCATTAAAAAATCAGATTTTTCGTGATAAGAATAAGAAAATAAGAAAATTTTTCGTCCAAAATCTATTATTCTCGTTAAGGTTCCCTTGGTCCAGTCTGCTTACCCTGAAATTTTTACTCCAATTAGAGAAAAACGATGATTGAGTCATTGTAGAGTTTTCCGATCGATAAAAACCACTCTTTTATCAAAATATTGTGTTTTCTCAGTTTTCTATGTTCCCCCTCCAAATCTTTGAGTAAAACACCCTCCGAAAAAAAAATCCTGGGTACGGCCTTGAGTATATATGCTGAGTATGTTGTTAACAAATTATGGATAAAATAAATTTGGTCCCATTTTAGGCATCACGAATCGATGGAACAGATAGGTTTACAGATGTGTAATTTCTTCAATCCCTGCCTTCAGGTTTTGTTTTTGGCTTTCCCTTGTCTTTATCTACATGCCCTATAAGTCTAAGCGAATCTGAGAAAAAAAAATGTTGGCTCAGTTTCAAATGCCACAAATAGATACAAATAATATTCAAAATATTTTTGATTTCATTCAGGTCTACCTTGCTCAAGAGACATTACGAGAGACATTACGGATACGCTTTTTGACAGCTTCTGATTGTATAATATGTTTGGATTTACCTCGCGACTGAGGCGTTAACAAATTCAAATTCCCAATGGGATGTTTAGTACAAAAACACTTGGCTGGATTGAAACAAAAATGTTAACCACTCTCACCCCAACACAAAATTTTAAGTCTCCCTCCCCTCCTAAACTATCTAAAACTGTGAACTCCATCCCCAAAGCCATTTCCCAAAAACTGCATTATGTATGCTACTTAATAGCCTAGATATGTATAGCGTCTTCAATGTAGACATATTTACCTCTGGCCATATTCCAAAAGTTGGAAGCTGAGGTCCGTCTGACCCAAAAAACACCTCCTGAAAGTTTCAATTCTATATATGAAGCCGTTCCCGAAAAATTGTAGGTATGCCATTTTGATAATATGCCAACATGTAGCTTCTTTTGATTTTACTCGCTTCTTAACAGTGCATAGATTATATAAGTCCAATATTAGCTTAAAGCGTAAAAACGTTTTTGTGGATTAGAGACTAAAATTATTTAATCTCTTCTCCCTTTCCCAACACAAAATTTGAAATTCTCTTGCCCCTCCTTTCCTCAACAGTACATAAAAGTTCTAATTTCACTCCCAAGTTGTTCCCAAGGTGCGCTATTTTGATGACCTGGATGCAATTAGTGGCTGTTTATTGAATTTTGCTCTCTTATCCAGTTCAAAATCCAAGGTCTACTTAACTTATCCCCCCCTAAACATTCCCTTTAAGTTTTTCAACTTGATAACCCAGGTGGTTGCTGAGATAATTTCATATAAGTCGTTTCGATTGCCTGCAAACAGATATTCTTTTTTGGTTTACCTTACTACTTAACTTTGCATAAATTGTAAGTCCCGTAGGAGCTTATAGAAAAAAAGATTTTTCTTCATCAGAGACAAGAATGGTTAAACCCCTATCCCTTTCCCCAAAACAAGACAGAAGTCCCTTTGTAGTACTTTCCACTTATCTCTAATACAGTGCCTGAATGTTTCAACCTATTCCCCCAAGCCGTTGCCGAGATGTTGCAGATATTCAATTTCGACGATCTGGACACATAGTGTCCATGATGTATAGTAAGACAAATAAAAAGAATGTCATATAGGAATTCTGGGAAATCCGCCCAGTGTAGAATTTGCCCTGGGAAGTTCATCTCCGGAAATTTCTCTTTCCACAAAAATCTCCCTGTAAGAAAAACTGGCGAAAATCCCCCCTCCGAAAAATATCTATTTACTTCCCAAAACAAATAGTATACATAAACAATGGGAAACTTTCATAACTTACAGCCCTTTCCCAAGGGATTTTAGGGGGTCATGCTATCCCAAAAGACATAACTATTCGACCTTTTGACTACTCTGAATAAAATCGCTGTATCAAAAATTTTACTTGAAGACTTTGAGGGGAAAAGAGGCGTGGGAGGGAGCTAGTTGCCCTCAAATTATTTGGATTGCTTAAAAAGGGCACTAGAACTTTCAATTCCCATTCAAATGAGAGGGAATTTATTTCCCTTTCTTGATATTCTTGATTTGGTTCAAAATGATCGTCCTTGAGAAAAAAAAATAATGAATAAACACGCATCCGTGATCTTCCTTCAGGCAAAATTACAAAAATTCACAATAAGGTTCTCTGATATACAGAATAGGATGGTGCAATTTTGATTAAGATTCTTTGACTTTTCAGGGATGTCAAAAACTGTTTGTCCTTCTGCTGGCTTAAACTTTCACAACGAGAGACCCAACAAAGTGGAATTTAACTTTTTGTTCTTTTCACTAGAGCATGGCTTAAAATTGGACTCGAGAGAAACAATCATGTTTTTAAAAGGCATGATTTTCTCTTTCCACAAATTGTATGTCCGTAAGGAATAGTGTGATTGGCTTACAGGAATACGCCATATGCACAAACCAATGAAACAGAAGCACAAATTTTAGCACAGAATTTTGGCATATTTGTTATCTCTTGTCTACATTGAATCAAGTCCTAAGGCCAAAGTCAAGAAAATTTCTAAAAGGCAATCAATAAATAGAACCACTTGTAATTACCAATGTGCTGTTTTTTTGCACATATTTAAAGCAATAGTCAAATTTTTAAAGGCAAAGATAGGCTAGAGGAGATGAGGGTATAGCAGCCTCCCTCATATATACAATAGTATCAGTATTCGGCTTAAGTTTTAATGTTGCTCTTTACCTTCACTTGAACAAAAATTTCACACAGGAGAGCCAATCAGATTGAATTTAACTTTTCCTTCTTTGTATTATCTTATGGCTAAAAGTTTCACACGGGAGACTAGAGAACCAATCGGGTTTTAAACTTGCGGTTTTTTTTGCTTCCAGAATGCGCGTTCCGTTAAGGGATAACATGATTGGCAGTGGTCTCGTTTGGAGGGGATGCAAGTTGCACCCCCCCCCCAATAATGTGGAGAAAACATTATGATACATCCCATGCCCCTTGACTCTCCGGATATGGAACACTCTCCCCCCCCCACCCCACTTCCACCCCCACCCAATAAAAATGCTGTAGCTTCGACCCTGGTGATTGGCTTACAGAAATACGTCACAGCCGAAAACCAACAAAATAAAAGCAAACTTTTCACTGCGAAATTACAGACAGACATTGCCTTATTTTCGCTCTGATTCAAGCCCTAAGGCATAGGAAGAGCGGATTTCTGAAAGGCACTTAGTAAGTAAAACTACTTGTAACTACCAACTCGCTACATTTGTTGCACGGATGCATAGCACAACTCTAATTTCAAATGCAAAGATTGGGGGAACAGCGGCTTATGCTGTATGACCACCATGCTGTTTAAAGTTTTAATGTCTCTCTTTACCTTCATTTGAAAAAAAGTTTATATTTAATCATTCTCAGAAGTGAAGTCATTCATTGATGTTAAATGTTAAGCTTCCCGCATAAATCTTCTGGAGCTGACACCGTACTGTCACATCCCCTGAGAGGGAAGTTTTTTTTCTTAATTTTAAATCGTTCTTAGGATAATGCTAACAGCTCACCGAGATCTTTCCCATTTGTAGTCTTTCGAAGAGATGTGAATATCAGTACTCTCGGAAATATTTTCCATTTCAAGTTTTGTTATTAAGGAAGCTTTAAACCCTGGAGTGGAAAAGTTCCGAACAGTCCTAAAAGTTGTCTTTTTGAAACTGCTTTTAATAGGCTACTTGAATAGTGCTTGAAAATTAGCCAAAATGAAAGATAATTTCTATTCACGCGTGGAACTTTCTAGTTCAAATGCACTTTGAATGAATCTTCTTTTGTCTATTGTAATAATTCATGTTCTAATATGAAGAAGAAGAAAAGATTTGTGTGGTATAATTTACAGAGCAAAATTTAGAAACCAAACCAGGAATTGTTTTGTTTTTATTATTGTTCATATTATAAACTGCAAATAAACAAAAACACAAGCTATGGAAAAAGAATGGTAAAATGGAGGATAAGATGATTGTTAGGACGAAGATGGATTGGTACATCATTACTTAAATTCGAAATTAATTTTCTAACGGAGAGGAGAATATCAGTTGCAAGATACGTGACTAAATTATCTCCAGTTCCTAAATGATCACGGTAAACAAAGTAAAGATCAAACAGTTCGTGATAACGAACTGTAAGTACGGCGCGACCCGGCTCAATAGTAACCGAAACTCTAAAAAACGGAATATTGATACCAATAGATATATCAACAGAATTGGCTATTTACGGTTATTAATTAAAAAAAACTTTCCGAAAAATAAGTTTTCAAAGAAAAGTAAAGGCCATTTTAAACTTGAGCTCAGCAGATACCAAATATCAAAAGAATTGGATTTTTATGCTGATTAAATAAAAAAACAACAAGTTTTTTCAACCGAAAGTAAAAAGCAATATTAAAATTTATAACGAGCGGAAATTACTACATATATGAAGGCGGTTGCCCCCCTCCTCTACACCTCGCTCTTTACGCTAAAGTTTTTTTTAAGTACTTTTAATATAGCGTCTTACAGTTCTAATTAAACGGTCCTTGTGTTTCAGGAGTCGTTCTTAACGAACTGGGACAAAATTCAAACTTTTGCGTAAAGAGCGAAGTATTGAGGACGGGGGGCATACCCCCTTCATATACGTAGTAATTTCTGTTCGTGTTAATTTTTAATGCTGCTCCCTACTTTCAGTTGAAAAAACTTAATTTCCGATCGTTTTTAAAATAATGCCAGGAAATCTGGCCCAACCTCCACGGAAAAACCCCTCCCCATGGAAATATCCTTTAGAAAATTCAATCCCGGTGATAATTTACCCCGGACAATTACTCTTAACCACGGAAGAGAGAAAGCAAGACATATAAAAAGAATTATGTACAAGAATTCTGGCAAATTCCCGCAGTGTATAATTTCCCCTGGCAAGTTCAATCCCTGGAAACTCCCCCCCCCCATGGAAAACCCCCCGCAGAGAATTCCCCCTCCTCCATCCGAAAATGTATGCATGCATCCCAATAACAAATACTATGCGTAAACACTGGACATATTTTGTAAATTAAAAACCTTTCCCCTGGGGCTGTGGGGGGGGGGGGGTCACGTTATACCCAAAGGCATGGTTATTGGGCCTTTTAACTTTGATAAACAAAATGGCTATCTCAAAATTTTTATCGGATGATTTTGGGTAAAAAAGGGGTGGGGAAGGGGGGCCTAGTGGCCCTCCGATTTTTTTGGTCACTTAAGAAGGGCACTAGAGCTTTTTAATTTCCGTTCGAATGAACCTTCTCCCGTTATTATAGAACCAATGGGTCGATACGATCACACCTGGGTAAAAAAAGCAAATAAACACACATCCGTGATCGCTCTTCCGGCAAAAAATAAAAAATTTCACATTTTTGCAGATAGGAGCTTGAAACCTAAAGGGTTCTCTGATACACAGAATCTGATAGTGTGATTTTCATTAAGATCACTTGAATTTTAGCAGGTGTTTCCCCCTTTTTTCAAAAATCAGGAAAATTTTCTCTGGCTCGTAACCTTTGATAGGTAAGACTAAACTTAATGAAATTTATATATTTGAAATCAGGGGCAATGCTATAGCGTTGCCTATAGTAAAGGCCATACGGCTCCAATGTTTTATTTTTATTATTTATTTGTTTTTTTCCCAGAGGCACTTCATATGGAAGGGGTCGTCGTAAAAACTTCAAAGAGGACTCATTCGATTAGAAATCGAGATTTCTAGCGTCCTTTTTAAGGGTCAAAAGTAATTAGAAGGCAACGAACACCCCTTCCCCGCCCACCATTTCCTAACACTTCCAATCAAAATTTTAAGATAGCCAGTTTATCCAACGTCGTTTAAAGTTATGGAAATTAGTTCTTTAAGGATGACACCCCCCCCCCGCGGGCCTCCGGATAAGGGTGGGAAGGTATGCCGGGGGGGCAGATAAGGTTTTTATAGAAAGTGTTGTCGTAGAAACTTCAAAAAGGGCTCATTTGATTGGAAATTTAAATGGCCAGTGCCCTTTTCAATAGTCAAAAGTGATTGGAAGGCAACCAACCCCTTCCACGCCCACCCTTTCCCCAAACACATCTGATCCAAATTTTGAGATAGCCATTTTGTTCAATGTAGTCGACAGGTCTGGAAATTATATCTTTGAGTATGACACTCCCCTTCCCCCAAGGTCTCCAGGGCAATGGTTATAAGTTTTTCCCTGGGGGTATATATGGTTCTTATTGAAGGAATACTCGTATAAACTTCAGAGAGGGCCCATCTGATTGAAAATTGGAAGTTTGACTTCAATTTTTAAGAGTCAAAACAGTCAAAATAAGTGGGTAACTAGCCCCCCTCCCCCCCTCCACGCCATTTTTTCTCAAGCCCATTTGATAGGAACTTTGAGATAGCCATTTTTTTTTAAAGATATTGGAGGGTAACCAGCCCCCCTTCCATGCCTTTTTTCCCCAAATGCATCCGATAAAAATAAAAAAAAACTTCAAAAAGGGCTCATTCGTTTGGAAATTTAAATGGCTAGTGCCCTTTTTAATAGTCAAAAGTGATTGGAAGGCAACCAACCCCTTCCACGCCCACCATTTCCCCAAACACATCCGATCAAAATTTTGAGACAGCCATTTTGTTCAATGTAGTCGAAAGGTCTGGAAATTATATCTTTGAGCATGACATTCCCCCTCCCCCAAGGTCTCCAGGGCAATGGTTATAAGTTATGCCCTTGGGGCATATATGGTTCTTATTGAAGAAATGCTCGTATAAACTTCAAAGAGGGCTCATTTGATAGGAAATTGAAAATTATAGTTCACTTTTTAAGAGTCAAAAGAGATTAGAGGGCACCTGGCCCCCCTCCCCCTCCACGCCCTTTTTTCTCAAACCCATCTGATAAGAACTTTGAGCCATTTTTTAAATAATTCAAAGACCATATAACTAAAACTTCGGGGTTGACACAGACCCCTAGGGCCCGAAGGCAGGCGTTGTAAGTTATGCCCTGGGGGAATATATGTTTCTTATGGAGGGGATGCTCGTAAAAACTTCAGAGAGGGCTACTTTGACTGGAAATTGAAAGTTCTAGTTCAGTTTTTGAGAGCCAAAAGAGATTGGAGGGCAACTAGCCCCCCCCCCGCCCCTTTTTCCCCAAATGTATCCGATTAAAATTTGAGATTGTCATTAATTTAAAAATTGTTCAAAAGTCCGAGAACAAAACTTAGGTGTCAACGCAGCCTCCCAGGGCCCGGGAGTAGGTGTTCAAAGTTATGCCCAGGGGCATGTATCCTTCTTATGAAAGGCATACTCGTATAAACTTCAGAGAGAACTCATTTGATTGGAAATTGAAAGTTCAAGTTCACTTTTTAATAGTCAAAAGAGATCCGAGGGCAACTAACCACTCTCCCATGCCTTCTTTTTCCAAACCCCTCCTATGAAAATTTTTAGATACACAGTTTGTTAAAAAAAATAGTTCAAAGGTCGGATAAGGAAAACTCCGGTGTTAATATAACTCCCCAAGGCCCAGGGGAAGACATTCCAAGTTATGCCCTAAGGGCACGTACGGTTCACATGAAAGGGATGCTCGTATTAACTTCATAGAGGGCTTATTTGATTAGAAATTGAAAATTCTAGTTCACTTTCTAAGATTCAAGAGATTTAAGGGCAACTACCCCCCCATGCCCGGTTTCACCAAGCCCATCCGCTACAAATTTTGAGATAGCCAGTATTTCAAAAATTGCTCAAAAATTAGATAACAAAACTTCGGTGTCAACACAAGAGGGTAGGCGTTGCAAGTGTTGTCCTGGGGGCTTGTATGGTTCTTATGAAAGGGATGCTCATATAAACTTCAGAGAGGGCTCATTTGATTGGAAATTGAAAGTTCTAGTTCACTTTTTAAGAGTCAAAAGATATCCGAGGGCAACTAGCCCTGTCCCCCCCACACTATTTTTTTCCCCAAGCCTATCCGATAAAAATTTTAAAATAGCAATTTCATTAAAAATAATTCAAAGGTCAGAAAAGAAAAACTCCTGTGTCGACGCAACCCCCCATGACCCGGAGGCAGGCATTGGAAGTAATGCTCTAGGGGGCATGTATGGTTCTTATGTAAGGGATGCTTGTATAAACTTCGGAGAGGGTTCATTTGATTGGAAATTGAAAGTTCTCGTTCACTTTTTAAGAGTCAAAAGATATCCGAGGGCAACTAGCCCCCCCACACTCTTTTTTCCCAAAGCTTATCCGATAAAATTTTTAAAATAGCCATTTCATTAAAAATAATTCAAAGGTCAGATAAGAAAAACTCCTGTTTAAACGCAACCCCCCATGGCCCGGAGACAGGCGGTGTAAGCAATGCTCTGGGGGCATATATCGTTTTTATAGAAGGGATGCTTGTATAAACTTTTAAGAGGATTTAATTCAATGGTAATTGAATAGTATTGGTTACTTTTTAAGAGTCAAAAGAGATTGGAGGGCGACTAGTCCTCCCCTCCAACCTCTAAATGCATCAGATAAAAGTTTTGAGGTAGATATTTTGTTAAGAATAGTTCAAAGTTCAGATAACAAAAACTGCGGTGTCAACACAGCCCCCCAGGGCCCGAGGGTAGGCGTTGTAAGTTATGCTCTGGGGGATATATGGTTGTTATGGAAGGGATGCTCGTATAAACTTCATAGAGGGCTCATTTGATTGGAAATTGAAAGTTCTAATTCACTTTTTAAGAGTAAAAAGTGATCAGAGGGCAGCTAGTCTCCCCCCACACTCCTTTTGTTTTTTCCCCAGACGCACTTCATATAGAAGGTATCGTCGTATAAACTTCAAAGGGGGCTCATTTCAAAGGGGGCAATTCTTTTTCATTTTGATATTGTTACTTTGACACCAGTTTCGATACTTTGATGAATATTTGATTTTTTTTTTTTTATTTGATTTTGAAATGAGGAATTTTTAAAAACTTGAAACTTTTTACAATCAAAAACGAACAAAAATTAAATTAAAAAAAAAATTCCGAAAAACAAGTTTTTCAAAAAAAAGTAAAGGCCATTTTAAACTTAAGCTAAGTAGATACAAATACCTGTTAAAATTTAAACTCAAAACGACCAGAAATTACTATTAAAGAATAAATGAAACCCAAAACGAACCGAAATTAAATAAACAATCATAGGAAAAAATATACAACAAGTAATAATATAAATGAATAAATAGATCTTAAACCGAGTAATGCTTAGATTGAACACGAAAATCCAGCATAAAACGAGAAAAAAATATTTTGCTATTGAAGTATAAATGAAACTTAAAACGAACAGAAATTAAATAAACAATCAATGCAAACAAACATACAATAGATATTAATGTAAATGAATAACAAATCTTAAAACGAGTGAAGCTTAAATTGAATATGCAAATCAAGTTTGAAACGAACAAAAATCACTACAAACAAGAGTTTGTGTATCGCCTCCTCTCACTGTAAAAGTCTAAAACCTACTGCGTCATTGGTGCTTTATTGAAAACTATATGCGTCTTGAACAGTCTTGGAAAGTATAAACAGTATCAAATCGAATATTTGATATATAATCATATTAGTTGTTGAAAGATCCATCAGTTCAATAATTTATTTCATTCTAATTTTATTTCTATTTTCAATGCTGAAAGAACTGGAAAAGAAAATATTTGTAATATAATTCGTTTTCAGTGAAGCGCCAGTGACGCAGTAGGATTTTGGTTTCTTTATTTACAGTTAAGGAAGGGGGCAATATCCATATTCTTGTTTGTAGTGAAACTATATTCGTCTTGAACAACTTTAGAAAGAACTAATAAATTCAACTGAATATTTGATGTATAATGATATTAATTGCTGAAAGCTCACCAGTTCAATATTTTACTATAATTTTAATGTTTATTTTCAATACTAAGTACAAAAGAAAACATTTGTAATCAAATTTGTTTTCAGTAAAGCGCCAATGACGCAGTAGGTTTTATGCTTTTACAGTGATAGAAGGAGGCAATACCGAAACTCTTAGTGTTTTTTGTTCATTTCAAGCTTGATTTGCATATTCAATTTAAGTTTCACTCGTTTTAAGATTTGTTTATTCATTTACATTAGTATCTACTGTATGTTTGTTTGCATTGATTGTTTATTTAATTTCTTTTCGTTTTGGGTTTCATTTATACTTCAATAGCAAAATATTTTTTTTCGTCTTATGCTTGATTTTCATATTCAATCTGAGCATTACTCGCTTTAAGATCTATTTATTCATTTCTATTATTACTTGTTTTATGTTTTTTTTTCTTACAATTGTTTATTCTATTTCAGTTCGTTTTGGGTTTCATTTATTCTTTAATTGTAATTCCTGGTCGTTTTTATTTTGAATTTTAACAGGTATAGTATTAGTATTTTAACGTATAGTATTTGCTACTAGGAAGTGTGCATACATTTTTTGGGTGAGGGGGGGGGCGAATTTTCTACTGGTAGTATTTTTGACGGTTACAATTTGTCGTGGGGAGTAAAGTTTTCAGGGGGTGAATTTTTCGGGGGAAATTTTACACTGGTAAAATTTGCCAGAATTCCTGTACGAGATTCTTCTTATGTCTTACTTTCTCTTTATAGATTAAATTTTACGCGTGGAGATGTTAAGGGTAAGTGCCAAGGTCAAATTTTCACCAGGATTGAATTGTCAATAGCAGTGGTTATTTATTATTTATTAAGACACTCAAACTTATTTAGACACTTTACCCCTTTTTACCCACAAAACATTTTAGGTACCCTCTTCTCAGTTACCGATAGTCCTAGAGTTAAAGGGTTGTTTTACTTTTTTTGTTGGATGGTGGTGTACCCCCTAAAATCTTTTTCGTACCCCCAAGGGTACGAAAGCCTAATATTGGCTCTATTGATTCGTTACTCCCAAAAACTGGCCTAAAATTATTTTGCCTCTGTGCGATAGCTTAAAGGGTATGTGAAATATCCATTTATATGTTTATGAAGACAAAACATTTTGAAGTTTGCTTGTAACGATATTTGACACTTGGAACTGGGCCAACAAATTTCCTTTTCTCCGATTGGCTTCAGCTTAAAGGGCAAGGACACAGGGCCAAGGGGATCTCGATGGAGACAATAATTACGGAGAAAATTGACTGTATTGATTCATGTTGCCCAAATTTGGCTCATCTTTGATCAGCTTGGAACTTACCAGAACTTTCAACATGAAACTTTCAGAGTATGTAGACTGGATCATGGGGACTTCAATGAGGACAATAAATCTAGGAAGAAAAGCATGGTAGCATCGATTCTTAGGACAGAAGGTTGACTTATTTTTGCGCTGATCCACTCGAAGCATTCAGAGCATGATTACAGACAGGGCCACAAAAGCCTCGATAAACAAGAATCTTGTGGAAACAAAACTGGTTGTTTCGATTCGTCACTTTTTTTTCTTTTTCTTTTTTTTTGTAAGATGCTCGGTAAGCCGACATGACACAATTTCTTTATAAATGACCATGGCATAGACATTGATTTAAACCATAATAGTTACAACAAAATAGAGCAGAAAAAGTTCTCTTAATAAAATGGTAGATAAGGTTTGTGTACATTCAATGGCTTTTACAAGATGGGTTCAGCCCTATAAAAGATAAAAAATTACACAGATTTTCAATCGGTAAGAATGAAAATTCCCCGCCCAGTCCACCTAAAATTTTACAGTAAAAGTATTATTAAAGAATTCTCGCAAAACCAATAGCTGATATAAAACGTTTTGACAGAATATTCAGGTTTGTCAAAATTCAAAATCAAACATTTTAGTTCTTAAGCAAAAAAAAACTGTATAAATTTTACAAATATTCCTTCCATAAGCCAACAATAAAACATGTTAGTTAAAAAGCGAATACAAGTTAAAGAAAAACTTTTTCTAAAAACAGAAGTTTTTCAAAGAAAAACAAAAAAGCCATATGAAAACCTAAAAACGAGCATAAGTGAGTGTATATTAATTCAAACTTTAGACGAGAAGTACTTACTTTGAAAAAATAAATGAAACCCGAAATGAAAATGAATAATCAGGCCCTATATGGAGATAATCGATAACAGAAACCGTTATGGATGAATAGATGAATCCCGAAATGAGTCTTGATCTGTCCCATATATATATATATATATATATATATATATATATATATATATATATATATATATATATATATATATATATATATATATATATATATATATATATATATATATATATATATATATATATATATATATATATATATATATATATATATATATATATATATATATATATATATATATATATATATATATATATATATATATATATATATATATATATATATATATATGTATATATATATATATATATATATATATATATATATATATATATATATATATATATATATATATATATATATATATATATATATATATATATATATATATATATATATTCAGAATAAGGTCTGAGGGGTACATTGTCGGTTATCAGAATGAGGTCGGAGACAATTGTTTGTTTTTGACTGTTTACTCTTAATTTCGAAAAGCAAATGCGCTACATGAGCTCTTTTTCTTGAAGCAGTGTTGTGTAAAAGTTAAATTTTGATTTTAAGAGTCGTATTTCAGGGGGGCTCATATTCAGGATAACCTAAGTTCTTCTATTAAAAACGAGCAAAAACTTAAAGATAATTTTTTTTTTTACATGAAAGCAAAGAGTGACATTTAAAGTTGATTTGCCTCAAGAACATTATATGATAATTGACGCAAGAGTAATTACAGCGCTAAATTATGAGTCTTAATATACATAATCGAAGTCCATTTTTTTCACTGGTTTCCATTCTTAAAACACTTAAATTTACTTTTAACTACGGGTAATTGTAAGATTACTCTTCAAAAATAATAAAGTAATGCGAAAATATTAGAACAACATTTTGGGAATGGAATGGTGAATAAACTCGTTAGAAATGGTGGTTCTCTTAATTCTCAAACACTTAACAGATAGTACAAAAACCCTTACTATTATTTTTCCCTTCACTGGATGAAGATCACAATCAGCAGTCTATCGTTCTTTAATTGTTTCCATTGTTAAATAAAAGTTCAAATAGGGATTATAAAATGCTTTTAATAGACAGTGATAACTTTCACAAACAGTGATAAATTTTACAAAAATTCCAGATATTTCGGTCACATATGCAGTGACCGTCAGTTTTACTACTGATGACGGTCACTCCATATGTGACCGAAATATCTAGTATTTTTGTGAAATTTATCACGGTTTGTAAAAGTTATCACTGTCTATTAAAAGAATTTTATACCTTTTTGAACTTTTATCTATCGACATAGAAAAGCAATGTGGTATCCGAAATTATTTTTCCATTGTTGACATGGTCATTTTTGTCTCAGAACAAATTGCAAAAAAATGACTACTGAAATAATAGTGGAAAAAGCCACTGATTTTGTATGTATTCTGTATTGATCTAATTTTAAAAGTTCATTTTCATTTTTTATTCTGAAGAGTTGTGGTGAAATCTCGGAAGGCTTGTTAATTTCTAAATATGCAGAGAACATGAAAAAAGAATCTGAAATTGGTTTTTTTGTTAGCCCGAACGATCGAATTCTATAATTTTTCTCTGCTATTCAAAAAAAAGAAAAAAAATCCAATTGTTTTCAGCTCTATCTGAGAAGAAGAAATGTTGCTAGTTTTTTGGGTTTCATAGAGATTTTTCTTTCTTCCTTCAAGGATTTAAATTAATGTTCAAATTTTACCCCTTCAATAGCCGGACAGCGCCCCAAGCCTTCTTCTCCAGAAAGCATTTCCCTGTGCGTTTCATGTATAATTCCTCTTATTATCAAGCAGGAAATATCAATCGAGCCCTAATTTTAATGTCCAACTCAGCTGATGAATCAATAATTTCTCCTTGTTCTTCTATATTGTTTCATTCCAACTAAATGCTGTTTTATACGGACCTTCTAGCAACTTAATTAAAAAAAAATAATGATTAGGTGATGTTGAACATAGTAAGTAAAGCGTTTTGCATTATTCTATGTGTCATTATGAATGAGAATTAGCAGTAGTGTAAACTACCTTGTCAATATAACATGGCATTTACACCACAATTGTCGCTCGTATAGCTTAGGTTTAGTTCTATTCATTTATATATATATATATATATATATATATATATATATATATATATATATATATATATATATATATATATATATATATATATATTAATGTAAACATTTATAGTCACTGTAATAGACTTTTTGATCAAAGAGCGATATTAAAAGTAAAACAAACAGAAATTGTTCCATGCGCAAAAGGGATGCCCCCTCCTCGGCCTCCGGCTCTTTACACTAAAGCTTTATAGCACTTTAAAAAATAGTTCTTATCCCGAATAAATGGCCAAAAAGTCTAGCTTAAGCGTAATAAGCGAAAGATAAAGGAGAGGGCAACCCCCCCTACATAGGGAATAGTTTCTGTTCGTTTCAACACTTCCTTTTTATTTATATTGCTGATAATCCATAAAATATCCGTTCACTTCATTACTAGACAGAGAGAAAAATCTGGAGAAATAACAGTTCATTTCTCCTGGGCCACACACAAATTTATTATTAGATGTGACAAGAGAAAGAGGCAAACATCAAGGAGATAGTTTTTAATAATGTGTTTAATAACAATAATAAAAAAAAATTGCTTCTAACTTGAGGTTCGTTCTAGTTATGACAAGAAGATGAAGAAGAAAATTTTTTGAAGTACTGAACACCAGAGCGTAAAGAGCCAAGTATTGAGTGATATATGACATTTAACATCGGTTCTATGCGTTTACCCCCCGGCGATTACCCCCTGAAAATATCCCCCGCGGAAAATACCCCCGGAAAAAACACGGAAAATACCCCCCCCCCCCGCGGAAAATACCTCCCTGGTAAATACCCCCCCTCGAAAATACCCCCCGTAGAAAACAAGGCTTTCTAAATTTGCGAATTTTATTTGAGTTTTTTTTATTTACGTAGGGGGAAGGAATTTTGATACTTGTGTATTATGCGCCACTCACTCAAGTTTACGCAGTGTAAAATTCGAGAAAATACCAGTTTTTTTCGTTAGTTTCTTCGTTACTTTAGAAATAAATTTGGGCTATAGGTTTCCATATTAGGAGGAAGGGGGCAAAGTATAGCGGGTCTGCATGCAAAATTTGTTTGGTACGATCATTCTGCATATTAGATAGTTAGATACAGAAGTGTATTTTAAAGCCAAATATACGGCCATGAACATAGTAAAATAACATAAATCAAGGCACAAATAACATAAACTTTCCTCAGCGATCATCATAAAACACTTAAATGAAACACTACATTAACCTAATAATAGTACTTAATACTTGGAAAACGGTCATTGAAAAAAAAACACTTAACACTTGGAAAAAACACTTAAATTAAACATTACATTTACTTTATGCCGGGATTTTTTTTTTTTTTTGAGTTAAGAATATTTCCAGATACCTCGCTATTCTTCTGTAATTGTTTAGTGGCCATACCTAGAAAGAATTGTTTTCTTACTTCAAACTGTCCAAATCTGTCCAAATACTTTACCACCACCCCCTTCCCTTATGTGCAAATATATAGCCCAAATTATATATTTCCCATATATTCTGTCAATTGTCTTTGTCTTGTCTCGCGCTAAGCTGAAAAAACTAACGAAGAAACCGGCTGGTTCTTGAGTTTTACACAGACAAAACGTGAGTGAGTTGCCTATAATACACGAGTACCAAAACTCCTTTCCGCTACGGAAATTAAAAAAATAAAACTCAAATAAAATTCTCAAATTTGGAAAGCCTTTTTTCGCGGGGAGGGGGAGGATATTTTCATTTCTGGAGGGGGGTATTTACCGGGGGAGTAAAGTATTTGGACAGTTTGGATTCAGAAAATAACTCTTTTTAGGTATATAGCCATTAAAAAATTACAGGTGAATAGTGAGGTATCTGGAAATTTTGTTAACTAAAAAGAAAAAAAATCCCAGTATAAAGTAAATATAATGTTTCATTTAATTGTTTTTTCCAAGTGTTAAGTGTTTTTTTTTTGTTTTGTTTTTTCAATGAACGTTTTTTCAAGTATTAAGTACTATTATTAGGTTGATATAGTGTTTCATTTAAGTGTTTTATGATGATCGCTGATCAAAGTTTATGTTATTTGCACCTTTCATTTATGTTACTTTACTATGTTCATGGCCGTATATTTGGCTTTAAAATACATTCTCTATCTATCTATCTATCTAAAGTGCAGAATACTTGTACCAAACACATTTTGCATGCAGACCCTTTATACTGTATCCCCCCCTAATATGCAAATCTATAGCCCAAATATGTTTCTAAAGCAACAAAGAAACTAACGAAAAATCTGGCGAGTTCTTGAATTTTACACAGCGTAAACTTGAGTGAGTGGCGAATAATACACAAGTACCAAAATACCTTCACCCTACGGAAATGCAAAAATAAAACTCAAATAAAATTCTCAAAATAAAAACCACCATAATATCACACCCCCAGAGAAGTAACAAGAAGAAGAAGAAGTAGATAAAGGAGAAGAAGATAAAGAAAAAGAAGAAGTAGCTTCTTTAAAGCATGATAGCATGAGAGCCAGCTATTGAGCGAGGTATATTTCGGTTACTATGGGCTAGATTCTGTTCTTTACTAGTAGAATGGGGGGTACCAGCCCCATTGCCCACCCCGGCTGCCATCTAAAATTTAGTTTAATGCTGACGGGACATAATTTATTCAAGGATTATCGATCGAGTCTAATGGGGGTCAAGGTCAATCGATCTGTTGTTGTTTGGCCACGTGTAATGACATGAGGGGTTATTTACATAATCGATGGGGGAATTATTGATTCATCAAGGGGGAATTATGAAACAATATGGGCATAGAGTCCCTAGGAAGAAAGATTACGTAATCGCTTAATGACCTCTTTTTCCAAGATCGATTTATTTGTTGTTTCTATGTGTAATAACTCCGGAACGAAGGTTGCACATGCGCATTGAATTCTAACGGGAAACAATGTTATTGATCTAGGAGTCGAGGGGGAAGTGAATTTCCGAGAACTTGATTGTGTAATCGATTGGGAATTTTATTGATCCGATAACGGGAAACAGTTAGATCACGTGTTTCCTTCTCAGCCAATCAGAGGGCTTTGTTTACATAGTAGCGGCGGAGTGAATATAAAGAAAGGATTTTTGTTATAGTTTTATTAGTCTGTGAATAGAATTCAAGGAGTGATAAGAAGAACAGTTTGACTTTACTCATTTGGATATATATTTGTGATGGCGATGAGTGGAATGTTTACCCTATTAGAAGTTGATAGTGGAGTTGATGATAATGGTACAAGAGCACCAAACATTGTGGTGGAAATTACGAAAGGATCACGTCTTTGTCTGGAATGGGATGCAGTATATGCAAGATATGTGATATCCTTGAGCAAATTTGAA